>NC_089580.1:177712000-178012000 GCF_019320115.1 Miscanthus floridulus | reverse complement strand
GTCAATTTCGGTATTCCTCTACCCCTCCTCATATTATTAGCTTGGCTTAGGACTCCACAATACACTGGTGCCTCTAATGGTCTTCTTTGTACATGGTCAAACCACCTTAATTGATGTTGGACAAGCTTTTCTTCAATTAGTGCTACCCCTAGACGGTCACGTATATCATTGTTCCTAACTCGGTACATTCTTGTGTAACCATAAATCCATCACAATATACGCATTTCTGCAACACTCAGTTGTTGAACATGACGAATCTTTGTAGGCCAATATTATGCTCCATACAACATAGCTGGTCTAATTGCCGTTCTATAAAACTTGCCTTTTAACTTTTGTATTACCCTCTTGTCATAAAGAACGCCAGAAGCTTGTTGCCACTAAGGAGAGAATCGTAATACGCTCATTTTTTCAACTATAAGTTGGGCATGTTTCCTATAAAGTACCTAGGTTTACCTATAAGTGACACTAGCAAATATGTCCATATGTTGTAACGGAAGAAAAAAATTACTAAACATTCCTGCAAAATGATAACATGAATGGTACATATCTATTTATGTTTTTTTTTTGCTTTTTTAATTTATTTCATGATGACCGTCAAATCCATAATACAAGTTAATGCTGACAATAAATAACAATATCCTATTAAACCTGTATTGAATTAAAATATACACCTTAATATATTTTCTCTTCCGTTGCAAAGTACATAATTATTTCGATATAAATATATCATAACTTTGTAGCTTTTTCATACTACACATGTGTTTCTATGACTCAATATCGATCTTTGTAGTTTTTTTGAAGCATCGTATCAACCTCCATAACTTTTTGTCTATGTGTCAGAATTGGTCTGTGCGCCAATGATTATGATGGGAGATCTCTTGATTTTCAAATGGCAGCCCTTGTCATGAATTACATAAATACATTTGTTTAGATTTCATTAGTCAATAATCTGCATAAGATTCCGGTTCAAGAAATAATTAGTTGTACCATTGACTAATCCATATTTTAATAAAAATAAGTTTTGTTTCTTATCAAAACTACATAGATGGTGTAAATCTTTCTCCTCAAAACTTAATGCACAAACAAACATAATGTGCTGAAAAGTAGGGGTTATGCACCGAGACTTGTCTTAGGCAGGAACCAAATAGTTGAAAGTTAGTGAAGGCTTTGCGAACATCGACAACGAGGACATCCTCCTCGTACTCCTCGGCCACCTCCGCGTATTCTGGATCTGCCTCTGGCACGTTCTCGGTCATCACCGAATCTATATGCACGGAACGTATGCAAGGATGATTTAATACACCTATAGCCAAAGCACAATCTAACAAGATTCATAACATATATGGGTAGATCACATTTTTATGAAGCTAACAAAACTGGTTTGGATTTTTTTTTCTATGATTTTTGTGAACTCTGCAAGATCTCTGTTTTTTATTAAAAAAGGAGAAAAATGAAAGAAAGGGAAAAGGCTTGCATGGGCTTGGTCTAGCCCACAACGAAGCTAGCCTAACTACAAGGATTTGGCCCAAGTAAAAAAAAGAAGCACACCCGGATTTGGACATTTGCATCAAGAACCCTGATCTATTTCAAAAACTATTAAGGCCCTCCCACCTTTTGTTTCTGTATGGTATTTTTACATCTGGAATCCTGTATTTCTTTCTATTCTCTTCCCCACTCCTAATCCCTCATAATCTCCGTTTGCAACTGATGGACCAATGCAAAAATAGATACGGGTGGACAGGGCTGGGCGAAACAAAATTTGGTGGCAGAAATTTTACCTCTTTAGTATTAGGTATAGATAAGATTAAGTAAGGCTGAACTGAGTGACTCAGCTGTGAAGATAGAGAAGAGATTATAGACATGGAAATATGGCATTTATCATATGGGGTAAATCTACCCTGATCAATTTTGGCCTAACTAACATTCCTATGTACACAATGGGCTTTTATTGGTTATATGAAAGGACTCATCAAAGGTTTCATACTAGTAGAGGGAAATTCTTTTGGGAGGGAGTTGGCAACAAAAAAAATACCACATGATCAAGCGGGATGCTTTAGATAAACTGTCGGGGACCAATACTAGGGTACCCAAAGAGGAGGAGCTAATGACCATCAATATCGATTCATCCACGCAGTCAAGAGCGCGACTACAGCTCCAACCGACCCCCAAGTACGCAGGCTCTGCCTCGCCCGACCTCTAGGGGTGGGCTCTGCCTCGCCTGACCCTGAGGCCACGGAGGACGGGCTCCGCCTTGCTCGACCCCAAGGCCACGGGCTCCGCCTCGCCCGACCTCTAGGGGCAGGCTTCGCCTCGTCCGACCCCGAGGCCGGGGTCCACCTTGCTCGACCTCCGGGGTGAAAGCTCTAGTTTGGTTTTGGTTAATTGATGAAACCCTAAATGCTAACCTAGTTTATCAAAGTGATTATGAGATAGGTAGCACTACTCCAAGTAATGAAGCAATGGTAAAGATCATGGTGATGGTGACGGCATGGTGATGATCAAATGCTTGAACTTGGAAAAGAAGAAAGAGAAAAACAAAAGGCTCAAGGCAAAGGTATAAATAGTAGGAGCCATTTTATTTTAGTGATTGAGACACTGAGTGAGTGTGATCACATTTAGGATCGATAGTCGTACTATTAAGAGGGGTGAAACTCGTATTGAAATGCGGTTATCAAAGTGCCACTAGATGCTCTAACTCATTGCATATGCATTTAGGATCTAGTGGAGTGCTAACACCCTTGAAAATATTTGTGAAAATATGCTAACACATGTGCACAAGGTGACACACTTGTGGTTGGCACATTGGAGCAAGGGTTAGGAACTTCACTAGTGCCCTAGATAGAAAAGACGGAGGTCACTATAAGTGATCGGACGCTGGTCTCAGTAGGATCAGCGTGTCCGGTCAGGTGAAGCATGAAGACGCTGGTGTCAGTCTCTGACCGAACGCTGGGTCACTTAGTGACCAGATGCTGGAAGGTCGCGTCCAGTCCTGCTGATGTGGCAGCGCACAGGGGAGTTGTCATGTGACCGGACGCTGGGTGTGTCCGGTCGAGCATGACCAGACGCGTCCGGTCATGAAAAGTCATCTCTGGATGTTTACTGGAAACGATCGGATGCTGGGGTTCAGCGTCCGGTCACTTTGAGCTGCTGTGTCCGGTCATCACTTGACCATTGAGATCGGACGATCAACATTTGAAGAGAGGGGACACGTGGCACGCATCGCGTGATCGGACACTGAGGTCCAGCGTCTGGTCGATTTGACCGGAGCGTCTGGTCACCCCGTGTTGTGCCTAGTGAAGGGGTACAATGGCTCTATTTCGTGGGGGCTTCTATTTAAGCCCCATAGCCGGCTCAAGCTCACTCTCTTGGCCATTTGCATTGACATAGCAACCTTGTGAGCTTAGCCAAAGCCCTCCCACTCATCTCCATTATTGATCCATCATCATTGTGAGATTGGGAGAGAATTCAAGTACATTGCTTGAGTGATTGCATCTAGAGACACTTGGTATTTATGTTTCACTGTGGGATTCACTTGTTTCTCTTGGTGTTTGCCACCACCTAGATGGCTTGGGGCAGTGGAGGAGGATTGGCATGAGTTGATGATTGTTTGTGGCCATCTCCGGCGATTGTGAGGGGATTTGTACCTTCCCCGACGGAGTGCCGAAAGGTAACTCTAGTGGATTGCTTGTGTCATTGAGTTACCTCACTTGTGGGTAGGTTCTTGCGGTGTCCAATTGTGTGGACCAGGTTCGTGCAACACCTCTTAGCCACCGAACCACCAAGTGTTGGTCGACACAACGGGGACGTAGCGTGTTGGCAAGCACGTGAACCTCGGGAGAAAATTAGTTGTCTCTTGCCCTTTGGTATTCTTCCGGTGATTGATAAAGTATTCATCTTGTGATTGGTTCACTCCTCTACGCGGCGGTATAATCACCTCACTCACTCATTTACATTAACGCAAACTAGCTATAACAAGCTCTTTAGTGTAGCTAGAATTGAGAGCTTGTTTTATGGATTAAGTTCATCTAGTGGAGCTCTTTAGTGTAGCAATTGTGAGAGCTCTTAGTGAGTAGTGACCTTGTAAATTGTGTGCCTAGTGATCATAACAACTAGAATTGTTGGATAGGTGGCTTGCAAACCTTGTAGAGCTAGAGCAAGTTTGCATTTCGCTATTTGTTATACTAATCAAATTGCTTTAATCGGTTTGTAGATTTTTAAATAGGCTATTCACCCCCCTCTAGCCATATAGCACCTTTCACGGGGGCGGTCTCCGCCTCGCCCGACACCGAGGCCGTGGGCTCCACTTTGCCCAACTTCTGGGGGAGGGCTCCGCCTCGCCCGACGGGGTCCTATATTACCACCAACCACTCTAGGTCTAGGCTATCGCAGAACCGACCAATTTATAAGAGCACAAGTACAATAGCAGTCCGCAAACAGTCGCACTGTCATACTTGAGCCCATATAAACCCGGTAGTCTGTCGAGTACCACGACGGGTCTCGATAAATGATCCACAAACAACCAAGATCATACATGATTCAACATACATGTCACATATTACATAAAGTTCGCAGATACATTTCCATCATCAGAGTATGAAACAAAGTTATTACAAACCAAGTTTGATAGATAATAGCGGAAGCAAATTAAGTTTGAAAGTAGCATTTGCCAACATAGTTTAATACATCACCAACATATGATCACAGTCCACAAAAGCATATAGAGAGATTAGTAAAGAAGCATGCCCAAGGCTTACTCCTCATCCACAGCGGGATAGAAGCAAATCTTGTAATACCCATGATATACTGTGTCATCTGCAACAATGGGAATAAACCCCTGAGTACGAGAAGGTACTCAGCTCGACTTACCCATCAAAACCAGAAATAAATTGACTCCAAGGATTATGCAAGGTTGTATAAGTGGAGGTAGCTTGACAACATTTGCATAAAAAGCGATTAACTTAGTTATATAATTATAATTCCGTTATCAAGTTATTTGTAACTATCCATCTCTAAATTAGCAACTATCCTATGCCAAACATGTGGTATATCATTTTAAGAGCATACAATAGTAACCATAGCAGGTATAGTAATTCCATGTTTACTCGAACCATCATATTCCATAATACAATTACTACGATGTTGGAGCTAGCCAAGTTTCTCACTATCCGGGAGAGATGATGATTCGAATCGATTTCAACCAGCTGGGAATTTATTCCTAACACAAACCCAGGCGGACCAGATCAACGGTCACCTTAGGTCACCTTTGGTACAACTCAAGTACACATCTTGCGGGTTCGCCCAGCGCCGCACAATCAGGGACAACCAATTGCTAGGACGTTCAGGACTATCCTGCCCTTGGGCTCTTGTCTGGCTTCCCCACACATCCTTACTACCATCCAGAGTGCGCACTCTTATAGAGCGAGGCCTGCCCTGAGTTGAGCTACTCGGCTTCGTGGTCGGAATGAGTTATCCAGCCAGCTAAGTGATAGGCATGCGTTCAATCTTGTTAGAAGGGCCAATAACGGTACGGTCCTTAATCGGCACAGACGGAATCACATGAGTCAATCTACTATAGACTCCATCCGGCCTCGATTTATATTACCCTATGGTTCTTTTCCATGATAGCAAATATAGCCAACCGTGCTTCGATATTCACCTATATCTCACAGGTGACAGGAAATCACCCGACTTCTACCGGTCTAAGCATGGCTAAGCATATATTCGATCCTAGACCTACATAGGGTTAAAGGTGTATTTATGGACAAGGAAATTATATACATTAAGTGGTTTCAATCAACTCTTATAACCTAATGCATCAATCATAAAGGACTCGAGTAATATTTTATAAAATATTGGGAGACTTAGAATGCTCCGGGGCTTGCCTTTTAGAAAAGAAGTGGGGCGGTGGTCAGGGCACTCTAGAAGCTCTTTTAGGGTCTGCTCCTCGCCTTCGGGAGCTGCGGCTTGAGGAATCTCCTGCTGGTCCCCTTCCTCTTTTTCGTTGAACTCCAGCAACGTTATCTCTTCTGTCGATTCTAGATGCATAAATATAGCATAAGATATTGCGAATGCATATATGCTGACAAGTATAGTATGATGACCCATGATGAATGCATTCTTGTAAGTATTCTTAATAGCATGGTGTTAAAGTAATAACAAGTGCATCATATTTTATTGAGTATGTGCATATTTCTTCTTGATTACATAATCAAACACTTCAACAATTCATTTACTACACCACAAAACAACAGCTACTTGTTTTACTTGTAACTGAGATTCTCCTTCTCCAAATGCCGTTATCTTAGACTTTCTAGAAAGCTTATAAAATTGTCTACAACTCTTATTTAATCACCAAAAGCTAATTCACATTCTATCCTAACCAAAACAGGCAATCAATCCAGTGCTGTCCAGAAATTCCAGAGAGCGAGCATTTCGGAATACTAAATTTAAACAGTTATAACTCCTAAACCCTTTGGCCTATTGTCTTGAAATTTTAACACAAGATATATGAAGATGTTACCTAGAACTTCGTTATTAACTATTTTTTATAGCAAACATCATTTTCACCATGCAACATACCAAACCACAGAATCTGTCCGGAACCATTCTCACACGAATTATAAAGCAACGATATTTTTACTGCATATAAACATTCCAAATTTGACCTCACCAAGCATATCAACTTTTCAAGGACATCAAATAAACTCAAGAAAACATAATGTCCACTCCCAAACTATTCATTTAAATGCCTTTATCAATTTAACTAGATAATTAGGTTAAATAATAAACATATACACAATGTGTATAATAAATTCTCAGAAAATTACAGTGAACTCCTAATGCTCACAATAGACTACTATGAAAATTTCATACCATTTGCACATGTATAACATCCTATGCAAAAATGATAAGCTAGCAAGGGTTATTTTTAGTGAAAATAGAAAACCCTATAGAAAAGTGTCAAGAAATAGATTATATATTTTTCCTAGCTTCACCTTAGTGCCATACTGCTGTACAAAAATTTGCATAGCAATATCTTTCATATTTTATCCCTACAAATTTCCTTAGAAAATGCCATTTATTAATAAATAAATAGAAAGACCATTTTTAAATCAAGTTTACAGCAAGCTTATTATTTTTCCTAGCTAGAGCATGTCAATACAAAACCCACAAAATTGGAATCACAATTTTAGGATTTTTCTAGCTCAAAATATCTAATTTACAAAATTGTAAACATACAAAAAGCCTTTATCTAAATGCATTTTAATCCTTAATAAAAACATCAGAAACTATACCTATTATATTTTTATAAAATACTACACTTCCTAAGGAACACTACAAAATTTGGTTCACAAGATTTGGATATCTACAACTCTACTTATCATTATTCAAAGTTTGCATCAAATCTAAAAACAAATGAACTGTCCTTCTCAACCGAGTCACTGATAGCTGGGGCCCTCGGGTCAGTCGACCCCACACATCAGCGACGGCAAAAACAGAGCACGGCGCGGGACAACCGGAGTTTGCCGACGGTGACCCTCTCTGGCTACGGCACCGACACAACCGTGATCCCTATGACCTCCCGCACTGTCGATGTTTGACCACCGATAGCCTGCCACGGGGGTACCCGAGGCAGTATGTTTGGGCTTCAGCGTATGCAGAACTCGACGGTTAACGCAAGAGACAGTCGATTTATCCTGGTTCGGGCCCTCGATCTTTGATCGAGTAATAGCCCTACGTCCAGTCGGCGTTAGCCTTTGCGTTGGGTTGATTATAAAGTGTTGTGTTGTACAATTGTTGTCTGATCTCCTGATCCAAGGAGCCCTGCCCTCCTTTATATAGTCAGAAGGCCAGAGTTCTAGTCGGTTTACAATGAGTATTCCTAGTAGGATTACAAAGTAATACTGCTACTAAGATTACAGGAGACGAATCCTAATTAGACTAGGTCTTCTCCCTTCCTTGCGGGGTATCCCGTGGGTCCTGCACCGACAAGCCCCCGGGCACTTCATGGTTGAATTATGGAAGCCTCGTCTTGTTCCTTCAATTCTTGTCGAGCAGGAACAAGCATCGTCCGAGTGCTTTCTTGAGTGAAACCGTGTAGTGCTTCGTGAGATCTTTGCGTGGTGTGTACTTTTTTGAAGAAAAAAGTACTCCTATTTGGATGTAGCCCCCGAGCCTCTTGCTGTTTGGCACAAGGAGCTTTGAGGGTCTTTTCTTGAAATCCTCCTGACTCTTCATCGAAAGGTTTCCGAGCATATACCCGTCTTTTTTGTTGAAAAGAGCTCGGATTTAGCTATGTCCAGGTTCTTTTGATCGAAAAGAGCTCGGATATAGCTATGCCCGGGTTCTTTTTATCTTGTGGCCTTGAAGTCGTCTGTCTTGAAGAAGTCTTCTGAGTGATGTGCGCTTTTTTTTGAAAAAAGTGCACTCACTAAGTGCAGCCCCCGAGCCTCTTGCTATTTGGAGCAAAAAGTTGGAGGGTCTTGAATCTGAGTTGTTCGAAAGAACTGTATACCTTTCCTTTTGCAGCCCCCGAGCATATATCCGGGTTGTTTTGTTCAGGAAGAACTCGGATGCACAGTCTTGGTGTATTCTCTGATAGTCTACTGTTGTCAGATGTAGTTGTATGGTGGTGGTTGAGTGTAAATGTCTTTTATTCACGGGTTGTACTGTGTTGGTATATTCTCCCGAATATGTTTGTTGTTGAGTACTGTTCCTTCATGCATGAGTCCTCTTTCATTGAATTCTGTCTTTTCACTGTGTCCTTTATTAGGCTTGTTTCATTGGTGCTCTTGGTCCATGTGCGCCGCTTCTTTGGTCTATAAATACCCTCCTGGAGTGTTGTCTTGATTCATTGAGCGTTTTGTTGCTTGTTCTGAAGTCTCTATAGTCGTGAATATGGTAGTTTGTGAGGTAGAGCAGCCCCCGAGCGTGTTTTGTAGTTCCTATGTATCTTGTCATAGCTGGAGGAAGTCTTGTGATAGGAATTAGAGGTAGGCTAATCCTGCAGCAGCAACGTACCAGGATGTACGTGGCGGTAGTTGGAGGAAGTCTTGTGATGTGGGCTTCGTTCCTTCATCTGGCAGTTCTGGGTTGATCCTCGTCGCCTGTCCTGAGACTGTCCGGTGCAGATCAACACCATATCTAGCATCGCATTGGTCTTGGGTAGACAGATGCCTGCCAACCTTCTCTGCTCCATGTTGTCCCGCCGTGCTGCTGATTTTTGCCTTGGATGCACTGCGTCCGTCCTTTGAAGAAAATAGTGTGGCCGATGGTGGTTTGTCCTTCCGAGTAGCAATTTGGGACACGTAGTCGTTCTAGAGCCTAGTCGTGTCTGTGTTCCTCTTTGCTACTTTGCTTTTTGTGGTACCGAGTTCGTTGGGTCTTGTAAGATTTGTAATCTTCTATTTTTGAAGTCGCTTGTAATGGAAAGAATCTTGTCTTCTGAGTTGTCATTCATTTTTCTGCTGTAGCCCTGGTTGTTCATGAGATTCCCGAGTTCTTTCCGTAAGAACCGAGTTCTTATGTTCCTTATGAGGTAGCCCTTCCTTTCTTCATGGTTGACGGGTTGTTTTTTGTAGTAATCTAATAAGTCCGTCGTTGTGCTGGATGGATAAGTCTGAAATCGGCCTGTTGAATTCTACCGTTGTGTGGATTTGTGCCCTCCGTCATTTTAGCTATGTCAGTAAATGGACCGTTACGTTCTCACATGGTGCTTTAACGGGCCTGGTGGATCGTTTTTATCGCTGTAAAATATATTTAAAGACCCTTCATCTTCTTTTTCTTTACTGCCCTTCTCTTGCCTTGAAAACCCTAGCTCTTAGAAATCCACCGTCGCCATTGCCGTTGCTGTCTTAGCGCCACCGTCCAAACTTTCTCTTCCCCTAGTTGCTTTTTTGCCTCCATTAGTACATGGGTAAGAAGAAAACCGCGAGCAAGTCCCAGTCTAACTTTGTGGACGAGGAATCATCACTTTCCATGATTGAGAACCAAGAGTTCGTGGCCATAAGGGCTGCCCAGAAGGCTTGGCCGGCTCCAATGACGACCGAAGATTAGCTATGGGAACTTGTCAGCGATGGTTTGATCCAGAGCAAGGCCTTTGCTGAATGGAGAGTTCTAGGCGAGCATCGGGTCCCCGCTCTAGGTCCTGGTGAGATCGTTCTTTTCATCTCCTTCATTCGTGCTGGACTTTGCCGTCCTACCTCTGCCTTTTTTTCTTCAATTTCTCAACTATTTTGGGATTTGCCTGAATCATCTTGCTCCTAATGCAGTCCTTCACCTTTCTGTCTTTGTTCATCTTTGTGAAGCTTTCCTTGGAATTCCCCCTTCTCTTTCTCTCTTTCGCTACTTCTTTCGTCTGAAACCCCAACCCCGCTACGAAGACACCAGTGTTCTTGGTGGCTGTGGGATTCAATTTTGCCAGGGTCTTAAGAGCAAGTTCTTTGACTATGACCTGGTTGATTCTATAAGGGATTAGCGTGCCGACTGGTTTTATGCCGCCAATCTTATTCCTTCTCTTGTTGTTCACTCTGGATCTGGTCCCTTGGTTAATGACCGATGGGATAAGAACCCTCTGATGACTGTTGAGGTTCAGACAATCCAGCCATTCCTTGATAGGATCAGTATTCTGAAACAACAGGGTTTGACCGGTTTCGGTATTGTCTCGAGCTTTCTTCGTCGCCGAGTTCAGCCTCTGAAGGAGCGAGAGCACCTTGGCTTTGAGTACTCTGGGGCTGAGGATCCTTCACGCATGGTCCCAGCCCTTGAGTTGACCGACGAGGAGGTACTCGAGCGTCTCTAGAAGATGCTAAAATGAGCAAGCGTTGTCCCGCTTACTGTCTCCGAGTTATCTACCAACAACCCGCCTCCAGCTATAAGTCATTTTCCCTTCATTCGGGTACTTCTAGATTTTTGTTGTATCCATTTTTGCTTAACTTTTCCTTGTCTTGTTGTTTTATTCTTTTTTCGTAGGAATTTGGGCGCAACTTTGTTGACCCGATCCCTCTTGATGTCCTCCCTGTCATGGCGAATACTGGGGAGAAACTTGCTAGGGCTTCTGCAACCAGTAAGTTCCCAATCTCTATAGTGTTTCCTAGAGTTTCTTCCGGATTTGTTGATGTATATGAAGAATATGTTCCTCATCTAGTCCCTCGAGGTCCTCGTAGTGTCTCGAAGAGGGGGCGAACGGATGGTTCTTCATCTGGTTTACCCGCTTCAAAGAATTCTCGCCAGCCAAGTACTCTTCTAGGTACTCTAGTTGTAGCTAGCATGCTCTTAGGTGAGCATATTAATACACTATGTCCCTTTGTCTTTTTGTTCTTATCTTGAACCGAGTACTTTTGTTCTTTTTTTAGCTGGTGCCTTGGTGGCCTTGGTTGAGACTGAGGAAGAAGAGGACGATGGTGTGCCCCTTATGCGGCGGTGAGTTGTTTTCTTATTTCCCTGCACTAGAAACCTTCTTTTTATTCTGACTTTGGTCTTTATCTTTTTGTAGTAAATGGTCGTCGGGTGTGAGTTCTTCTGAGGCACCTGCTCCGGGTTCTTCTATGGCTCCGGTGTTGAGTTCTTCGGTAGCTCTGGTACTGAGTTCTTCCGTAGCTCTGGTACCGAGTTCTTTCGGGGCTCCGGTACCGGCTATACCGCTGCTGCCGCCAAGTGGCGGGGACATTTTTGCCGCCGTGGTTCCCCTTGCGAGGTCTTATTTTTGTTTTGCGAAGAAGAAGATAGCTGGGTGAGTGGATTCTGGTTTCGTCTCTCTGCTTCTGTTTTCCTTTTCTCTTGTTCTCATTGGCGAGTTCTTTTATCAACTTTCAGGCCTTCGTCTTCTCTCGTCCCCCCATCGTCTTCTTCTCAGCCTTCTGTTGTGCCACCGAGTACTGAGCCTCAGGACTCACAGCACACTGTTAGTGAAGTGGTTATGGGGGCAACAAGGCTTTCTAGCGATGATGCCGCTGCTGACTTGGTTGCCCCGGAGGTGACCGTGGCCATTGCGGCGGGTCCTTATGAGGGATTGGCCTCGGCTTCCTGGGAGATTGCTCTGGTCGTGACTTCTTCGCCTTGGCCAGCTTCTCCTTCTCCTTCTCTTACCTCCGGTGGTCCGCCTTTTGCTGATGATGTGGTGTAGCAGTTTGATGCCACTCATCGGCTATCGGAGTTAACTGCTGCCTAGGGAAGCTTGTCGTCCCTTGCAACTTCTTTTGGAGAAAAGCTCTAGGTAAGTTTTTTCGCTGTTCCTTCTTTGGATGTTCGCTTTTCTTCTGTCCTCATTCCTTATTTTTCTTTGTCTCTTTTTGCTCAGTCCTTCTCTCATGATCATACCGGCTTCTTTTTCTCGTCTGAAAACGAGAAAAAGTTGTCTTCCGAAGTGAGCGCCCAGAAAGCTGATCTTGACCTCCTCTGGGCCGAGATGGAGGTTGAGCGTCAAATGCATGAGGAGGAGGAAAAATCTCTTCATGCCCGGGTTGTTGAGATCGAGAAGCAGAGGCATGCTGCTTTCTAGGAGGCTCAAAAGAATTCGGAGGCCGTGAAGAACTTGGAGGTCGTGAAGAAAAAGTGCAACGGTATTGCGGGTTCTTTTTGTTTCCTTCTGCATTCAAACTCTCCTTTCTGCTGACCTGTTGTTTATTGCCTTGTCCAGCTCTCCGGGTTAAAAAGCAAAAACTCTCGGAGGGCGTTGATGAAATGAAGACTCTTGTTCATACGAGTCACAACAAGGCTAAGGAGGTAATTACTCATGCTGAGGAGGAACTTGCGCTTGCTAAGTTGATTAGGCGTGGAGCTAATAGAGATCTTGTGCAGTCTCAAAAAACTATTGAAGACTTGTCTGGCAAGTTGGCGACGGCTACTAAAAACTAGAAAGCTTTGTGGAAATCCTTTCGTTCAGTAGCCGACGTTCTCCAAACTCTAGCGGATGATGGGCAATCTTGGGCTAAGTTGATTCCTCGAATTCCAAGTTGTTTCCAAGAGTTCGTGAAGAGGTGTGCCCAACTGTGTACCAAGAATGTCCTAGCCCAGGTCCGAGTTCTTGCTCCAGCGGCTCCTTTGTCTAAGATAGCAGAGGAGGCTGACAGTCAAGAATACATCGATGCCGTTGAGAGAATGGAGCCTGAGGTTGAAGACTTAGCTAGTAGAATAGTAGATAATCTTAATATTGTTATCTCTCCTCCTGATGATGAGGCTTGATGTATTTGACCTTTATGCCCGTGCCTTGTAATATGATATTATGCTTCTTTTGAATGGAGATTTTTTGTTGATGTCTTCTCTGCCTAGATGATGCCTTGTTTATTCCTTGGATGATTTGTCCAATTGGTTAGAGTTACTTGACTTGCCGAGTACTTTGTCTTGCTTTCATCTTTGCCTTGTAAACAACTCTGCGCGCTATTTTGATAAACTTTCTTGATTTGTTGAGTACTTTTCTGTCCCATGTAAACAACTCGTTATATATATAGATCTTTGTGCGGACAACCTTTCCTAATTTGTCGAGTGCTTGTCTGGCCTTCTTCTGTGCCATGTAAACAACTCGTTATATGTAGGTCTTTGTGTTATTGGGTATCTCCAGTGTAGCCCCCGAGCCTCTTGCTATTTGGAACAAGTAGCTGGAGGATCTTATCTTGAAATTGCTCTGGTCTATGCCCAGGCCTAGTTTCAGTCGTTTTGCTTTTATTTTGGGTTTTAGCTTGTTAGCTACCCTCATCGGCGGGCTCAAGCGTCTTTTCAGCTATTTTGCTCTCGGCTGGGATGCTCAGGCGTATTTTCAGCCATTTTGCATTTTATTTTGGGTGTTAGCTTGTTAGCTACCCTCATCGGCGGGCTCAAGCGTCTTTTCAGCTATTTTGCTCTCGGCCGGGATGCTCGGGCGTCTTTTCAGCCATTTTACATTTTATTTTGGGTGTTAGCTTGTTAGCTACCCTCATCGGCGGGCTCAAGTGTCTTTTCAACTATTTTGCTCTCAGCCGGGATGCTCAGATGTCTTTTCAGCGATTTTGCTTTTTATTTTGGGTGTTAGCTTGTTAGCTACCCTCATCGGCGGGTTCAAGTGTTTTTTCAACTATTTTGCTCTCGGCCAGGATGCTCAGGCGTATGTTCAGCTATTTTGCATTTTAGAAACAACTCGGAGAGAGCCATGAGACATATGTTTGTCGAGAGATAATCATCTTTATTGATCATGAATATTGATGTGTTACAATGATACATAGCGCTATCTTTGTTGATCATGAACCTTGATCTCTTGTGTCTTGTATACATATTTTCCCTTGAGTTGTTTTTATGCATAGAATCTTCGTAGCTGATTGATGTGCCATGTATTGTTGACTTCTTTTCCGTCTTTAGTTATGAGCTTGTATGTGCCTGGTCCGATGACTTTTGTGACTATAAAAGGACCTTCCCATGGACTGAGTAGTTTGTGGTGTCCGTCGGTTTTTTGTACTCTTCTTAGTACTAGGTCTCTGACTTGTAATGATCGAGACTGCGTATTCTTGTTGTAGTGGCGCCTTAGTCCTTGGAGGTATCTTGCTAATTGTAGGGTAGCGTTTACTCTGACTTCTTCTGTACTATCTAGTTCTAATCTTCGTGTGTGTTCTGCTTCTCCTTCATCGTATTGCTCTATCCTTGGTGACGTCCAGATCAAGTCTGCGGGTAGTACGACTTCTGATCCATACACCAGGAAGAAAGGTGAGTATCCAGTGGCTCTACTTATTTGAGTCCGTAGTCCCCATACAACCTTGGGTAATTCTTCAATCCATTTTGATCCATAGTCTACTAGTTCTTCATACAGTCTTGGTTTCAATCCAGCTAGTATGAGTCCATTAGCCCTTTCTACTTGTCCGTTGGCTTCTGGATGTGCGACTGATGCATAATCAATGCTGAAGCCACAATCCTGTGCCCAACTTTTGAATTCTGTAGCTGTGAAGGGAGAACCCAAGTCTATGATGATTCGATTGAGCATGCCGAAGCGGTGCATAATGTCCTGGATGAACTCGACTGCTTTGGCTGCGCTGTATTTTGCGAGTGGTTTGTATTCGATCCACTTGGTGAACTTGTCAATTGCTACAAAGATGTACTCGAAATCGCCCTTTGCTTTCTTGAGAGGTCCTACTTGATCCAGCCCCCAGCAGGAGAAAGGCCAAGCAGGTGGAATGCAGATGAGGTTGTGGGCTGGCACATGAGCCTGTCTTGCGAACATCTGACAACTTTTGCCTCTTCTGACGAGTTCTTTTGCGCCTTTCAAAGCGGTTGGCCAGTAGAAACCAGTGCGAAATGCTTTGCCGACTAGTGTTCTCGAAGCGGCGTGATTTCCACAGCAACCTGAGTGTATTTCGTCTAGGATTTGTTTGCCTTCTTCAAATGAGACGCATTTTAGGAGTACTCCTGATGATGCGGCTCTTCTGTATAGGTTGTCTCCTACTAGGACGTAATTCTTGCTTCTGTGAACGACTCATGTGGCTTCCTGTTTTTTTGCTGGCAACTTATTCTCTTTGATGTAATCAATAAAAACCTGTGTCCATGAAGTGTTGATCACCAGAATCTGGTTACCTTTGGCTGTGAGTTCTGTGGTTGTCTCACCGGGTTGTTTGATAGAAGGAGTTGATAACTCCTCTATGAATACGTCGGGTGGGACCTTTGCCATGTCGGATCCAAGCTTGGCAAGAACATCTGCTGCAATGTTGGAATCCTGCAGGACATGTAGAATTTCTAATCCTTGGAAATGTTTTTCGAGTTTTCGGATTTCAGCACAGTAAGCACCCATGTTTTGTTTGGTGCAATCCCAATCTTTGTTGACTTGGTTGATGACTACTGCTGAATCGCCGTATACGAGTAGTCGCTTGATTCTGAGGGTAATAGCCACTCTTAGCCCGTGTATGAGAGCTTCATATTCTGCTTTATTGTTGGTAGCTTGCCATAATATCTGAAGGACATACTTTAGTTGTTTTCCATCTAGAGAAATTAGGAGGACGCCTGCACCGGCTTTGCCTAGCTTAAGTGATCCATCAAAGTACATCTTCCAATGACCAAGGATGGCGCTTGACACGGGTTGTTGAATTTCTATCCATTCGGTAACAAAATCAGCAAGGGCTTGAGATTTAATTGCTTTCCGTGGGGTGAAATTGATGTTGAGAGCACCGAGTTCAACCGTCTTTGTTGTGTAAGATGTCTCCTAGTGGGAAATCTATTACCACGGTAATCTTGTGGCTTTCAAAATAGTGACGAAGCTTGCGTGAAGTGATCAGTAGGGCATAGAGTAGTTTTTGCACATGCGGGTATCGGATTTTTTATTCTGACAGTACTTCGCTGATGTAGTATACTGGGCATTGTACTTTATACACACGCCCTTCTTCTTCCCTTTCCACTACTATGGTCATGCTGACTACAGTAGAAGTTGCTGTAATGTATAGCATCATGTCTTCGTCTTTCTTTGGAGGTGTGAGGACTGGTGAGGAGGTGAGGTATGCCTTAAGTTTCTTGAAAGCTTCATTGGCTTCTTCCGTCCACTCGAACTTATCTGTCTTCTTTAGTAGTTTAAAGAAAGGCAACCCTTTTTCACCGAGTCTTGATATGAAATGGTTGAGTGTCGCCATGCAGCCTGTTAGTTTTTGTACATCTTTGACGTTTTGAGGAGGGCCCATCTCTGTTATGGCTCGAATTTGCTTGGCGCTTGCTTCAATTCCGCGATGACTGACCAAGAACTCGAGTAGTTGTCCTGAAGGAACTCCGAATACACACTTGTTTGGGTTCAATTTCCACCTCCACCTTTTCAGATTCTCAAAGGTTTGTTTTAAGTCTTCAATCAGTGTATCCGGGTTCTTTGTTTTTACAACCATGTCATCCACGTATGCTTCTACGTTTTCGCCGATTTGATCACCAATGCATGTTTGGATGGCTCTTTGGTAAGTGGCTCTAGCATTCTTAAGTCCAAACGACATGGTCCTATAACAGTAGGCGCTAAACGGAGTGATGAAAGATGTCTTGCTTTGGTCCTGTTCTTTTAATGCGATCTGGTGATATCCGGAATAGCAATCAAGAAAGGATAATAGGGCAGATCCTGCTGTTGAATCAACTATCTGATCAATGCGTGGTAGCCCTAACGGATCCTTTGGGCAGTGTTTGTTGAGATCTGTGTAGTCAACACACATGCGCCACTCGTCCATGTTCTTTTTTTGTACCAGAACTGGATTTGCTAGCCAATCAGGATGGAGAATTTCCCTGATGAATCGAGCTGTCATTAGTTTTGTAATTTCCTTTTTAATTGCTGCCTTCTTGTTGGGAGAGAATCATCATAGTCGTTGCTTCATAGGTTTGGAGCCTTCATTGACATCAATTCCGTGCTCAGCCAACTCTCTTGGGACCCCTGGCATGTCGGCCGGCTTCCAAGCGAAGATATCCTTGTTGTTCTGAAGAAAGTTGGTGAGCGCGAGTTCCTATTTTGCTGATAGGTGGGCACTGATGGTTGCCATTTTTGAGGGATCACCAGTGCCTAGGTTGATTTTCTTGACATCGGCTTCTTTTGGTGGTGCTGGGATGCTTGGCCTTTTAGCCGGTGTCTCTAGTTCTTCTTGGCTTATTTCTACAGCGATAGTGGCTATTTCTTTTCTTCCATCGTTTGCCTGTGCCTTTGATGCAATTTGGATTGCCTATACGTCTGTTGATGTTTGACCACCGATAGCCTACCACGGGGGTCCCCAGGGCAGTATTGTTCGGGCTTCAGCATATGCAGAACTCGATGGTTAACGCAAGAGATAGTCGATTTATCCTGGTTCGGGCCCTCGATCGTAGATCGAGTAATAGCCCTACATCCAGTCGGCATTAGCCTTTGTGTTGGATTGATAGTAAAGTGTTGTGTTGTACGATTGTTGTCTGAACTCCCGATTCAAGGAGCCATACCCTCCTTTATATAGTCAGGAGGCCAGAGTCCTAGTTGGTTTACAGTGAGAGTCCCTAGTAGGATTATAGGATAATACTACTACTAAGATTTTAGGGGAAGAATCCTAGTCAGGCTAGTTCTTCTCCCTTCCTTGTGTGGTACCCCGTGGGTCCCGCACCGACAAGACCCTGAGCACTTCATGGTTGAGTTCTGGAAGCCTTGTCTTGTTCCTTCAAGTCTTGTCGAGCAGGAACAAGTGTCGTCCGAGTGCTTTCTTGAGCAAAACCGTGTAGCGCTTCGTGAGATCTTCGCGTGGTGTGTACCTTTTTGAAGAAAAAAGTACCCCCATTTGGATGTAGCCCCCGAGCCTCTTGCTGTTTGGCACAAGGAGCTTGAGGGTCTTTTCTTGAAATCTTCCTAATTCAACGTTGAAAGGTTCCCCTGGCTTCCTTGTTGAAAAGAGCCCTAATTTAGCTGTGTTCGGGTTCTTTTTGTCAGAAAGAGTTCGGATATAGATATGTCTAGGTTCTTTTTATCTTGTGGCCTTGAAGTTGTCTGTCTAGGAGAGTGTTCTGAGTGACGTGCACTTTTTTTTTGAAAAAGTGCACTCACTGAGTGTAGCCCCCAAGCCTCTTGCTATTTGGAACAAAAAGTTGGAGGGTCTTGAATCTGAGTTGTTTGATAGAACTGTATACCTCTCCTTTTGCGGCCCCCGAGCATATATCCGGGTTGTTTTGTTCAGGAAGAACTCAGATGCAGAGTCTTGGCGTATTCTCTGGTAGTCTGCTGTTGTCAGATGTAGTTGTATGGTGGTGGTTGAGTGTAAATGCCTTTTGTTCACGGGTTGTACTATGTTGGTATATTCTTCCGAATATGCTTGTCTTCGAGTACTGTTCCCTCTCGCCTGAGTCTTCCATTATTGAGTCCTGTCTTTTCACTGTGTCCTTTATTAGGCTTATTTCATTGGTACTCCTAGTCCATGTGCACCGCTCCTTTGATCTATAAATACCCTCTCGGAGTGCTTGTTTTCATCCATTGAACATTCTGTTGAAACCTTCGTGGTCATGAACATGGTAGTTTGTGAAGTAGAGCAGCCCCCGAGCATGTTTTGTAGTTCCTATGTGTCTTGTCGTAGCTGGAGGAAGTCTTGTGATAGGGATTAGAGGTAGGCTAATCCCACAGTAGCATTGTACCAGGATGTACATGGCGGTAGTTGGAGGAAGTCTTGTGATGTGGGCTTCGTTCCTTCATCTGGCAGTTCTGGGTTGATCATCATCGCCTGTCCTGAGACTGTCCAGCGCAGATCAACACCATATCTAGCATCACATCGATCTTGGGTAGACAGATGCATGCCGGCCTTCTCTGCTCCATGTTGTCCTGTCGTGCTGCTGATTTCTGCCTTGGATGCACTGCGTCCGTCCTTTGAAGAAAATAGTGTAGCTGATGGCGGTTTGTCCTTCCGAGTAGCAATTTGGGACACGTAGTCGTTCTAGAGCCTAGCCGTGTCCGGGTTCCTCTTTGCTACTTTGCTTTTCATGGTGCCGAGTTCGTTGGGTCTTGTAAGATTTGTAATCTTCTATTTTTGAAGTTGCTTGTAATGGAGAGAATCTTGCCTTCTGAGCTGTCATTTATTTTTCTGCTGTGGTCCTGGTTGTTCATCAGATTCCCAAGTTCTTTCTGTAAGAACTGAGTTCTTATGTTCCTTGTGAGGTAGCCCTTCTTTTCTTTATGGCTGACAGGTTGTTTTTTGCAGCAATCTGATAACTCCACCGTAGTGCTGGATGGATAAGTCTGAAATATGCCCATTGAATTGTACCGTTGTGTGGATTTGTGCCCTCCGTCTTTTTAGCTGTGTCAGTAAATGGACCGTTGCGTTCTCACATGGTGCTTTAACGAGCCTGGTGGGCCGTTTTTATCACTGTAAAATCTATTTAAAGACCCTTCATCTTCTTTTTCTTTACTGCCTTTCTCTTGCCTTGAAAACCCTAGCTCTTAGAAATCCACCGTCGCCATTGCCGCCGCTGTCTTAGCACTGCTGTCCAAACTTTCTCTTCCCCTAGTTGCTTTTTTGCCTCCGTTTGTACATGGGTAAGAAGAAAACTACGAGCAAGTCCCAGTCTAACTTCGTGGACGAGGAATCATCACTTTCTTTGATTGAGAACCAAGAATTTGTGGCCATGAGGGCTGCCCAGAAGGTTTGGCCGGCTCCAACAACAACCGAAGAGCAGCTTCATGAGCTTGTCAGCGATGGCTTGATCTAGAGCAAGGACTTTACTGAATGGAGAGCTCTAGGCGAGCATTGGGTCCCTACTCCCGGTCCTGGTGAGATCGTCCTCTTTGTCTCCTTTGTCTGAGCTGGACTCTGCCTTCCCACTTCTGCCTTCCTCCATTGATTCCTTAATTATTTTGGGGTTACTTTGAACCATCTTACCCCCAATGCTGTCCTCCATCTTTCTGTCTTCGTTCATCTTTGCGAAACCTTTCTTGGAATTCCTCCTTCTCTTTCCCTCTTCCATTTCTTCTTTCGTCTGAAACCACAACCCCGACGTGATGACACTTCTGTTCTTGGTGGGTGTGGGATTCAGTTCCGTCAGGGTCTCAAAATTACATTTTTTGATTATGACTTAGTTGACTCTATGAAGGATTGGCGTTCTGAGTGGTTTTATTCTGCCAACATGATTCCTCCCCTTTCCGTTCATTCTTCTTCTGGTCCCACGGTTAACGATCGATGGGAAAAAAAACTCTTGACGGATTATGAGAACCAGGCGATCAAGCCGCTTGTTGAGAGGATAAGTACTCTGAAATAGCAAGGTTTGACCGGCCTTGGTATTATTTCCAGTTTTCTTCGCCGTCGAGTCCAACCTCTTAAGGAGCGAGAAAACTTTGGTTTTGAGTACTCTAGGGCAGATGATCCTTCTCGTATGGTCTGTGCCCTTGAGTTGACCGACGAGGAGGTGCTCGAGCGTCTTCAGAAGATGCTGAAAGGGGTGAATGTCGTTCCTTATGCTGTTGTTGAGTATTGTGCTAAGAACCCTCCTCCTGCTGTGAGTTGTTTTTCTTTATTCGAGTACCTTTTGAATTTCCTTTGTGGTCTCCACCTTTGTTTAATCTTTCTCATCTGGTTGTTTTACTCTTCTTTCTAGGAATTGGGGTGCAACTTTGTTGACCCAATCCCCCTTGATGTCCTCCCTGCCGTGGTGAATACTAGGGAGGATCTTGTTGGGGCTTCTATAACCAGTAAGTTCCCAATCACCACAGTGTTTCCTAGAGTTTCTTCTAGATTTGTTGATGTATATGAAGAATATGTTTCTTGTCTAGTCCCTCGAGGTCCTCGTAGTGTCTCAAAGAGGGGGTGAGTGGATGGTTCTTCATCTGGTCTGCCTGCTTCCAAGAAGTCTCGCAAGCCAAGTACTCGTCCAGGTACTCCAGTTGTAGCTAGCATGCTCTTAGGTGAGCATATTAATACTCTCTGTCCCTTTGTTTTCTTGTTTTTATCTTGAACCGAGTACTTTTGTTCTTTTTTTAGCGGGTGCCCTAGTGGCCTTGGTCGAGACCAAGGAGGAAGAGGATGATGAAGTACCCCTTATCATGCGGCGGTGAGTTGTTTTCATATTCTCCCGCCGTTGAAATCCTCCTCTTTGTCTTGACTTTTAGTCTTGATCTTTTTGTAGTAATCGGACATCGGGTATGGGTTCTTCTGAGGCTCCTGCGCCGGTTTCTTCTGTAGCTTCGGTGTTGAGTTCTTTGGTAGCTCCAGTGCCGAGTTCTTCTAGGGCTCTGGTACCGTCTTCTTTCGGGGCTCCGGTACCGGCTATACCGCTCCTACCGGCAAGTGGCAGGGACGTTTTTGCTGCCGTGGTCCCCCCTGCGAGGTCCTCTTTTTGTTTTGTGAAGAAGAAGATAGCAGGGTGAGTGGATTCTGGTTTCGTCTCTTTGCTTCTGTTTTCCTTTTCTCATGTTCTCATTGGCAAGTTCTTTTGTCAACTTTTAGGCCTTTGTCTTCTCTTGTCCCCCCATCGACTTCTTCTCAGCCCTCTGTTGTGAGTACTGAGCCTCAGGACTCACAGCACTCTACTAGTGAAGTGGTTGTGGGGGTGACAAGGCTTTCTAGTGACGATGCCGCTGCTGACTTGGTTGCCCTAGAGGTGACCATGGCCATTGCGGCGGGTCCTTCTGAGGGATTGGCCTTGGCTTCCCAGGAGATTGCTCTGGTCGTGCCTTCTTCGCCTCGGCCGGCTTCTCCTTCTCCTTCTCTTGCCTCCAATGGTCCTCCTTTTGTTGATGATGTGGTGCAGCAGTTTGATGCCACTCATTGGCTATCGGTGTTAACTGCTGCCTAGGGAAGCTTATCGTCCCTTGCGACTTCTTTTGGAGAAAAGCTCCAGGTAAGTTTTTTCGCTATTCCTTCTTTGGATGTTTGCTTTTCTTCTATCCTCATTCCTTGTTTTTCTTTGTCTCTTCTTGCTCAGTCCTTCTCTCATGATCATACCGGCTTCTTTTTCTCGTTTGAAAATGAGAAAAAGTTGTCTTCCGAAGTGAGCACCCTGAAAGCTGATCTTGACCTCCTCTGGGCCAAGATGGAGGCTGAGCGTCAAACGCATCAGGAGGAGGAAAAATCTCTTCATGCCTAGGTTGTTGAGACCGAGAAGCAGAGGGATGCCGCTTTTCAAGAGGCTCAAAAGAATTCGGAGGCCGTGAAGAACTTGGAGGCCGTGAAGAAGGAGTGCAATGGTATTGCGGGTTCTTTTTGTTTCTTTCTGCATTCAAATTCTCCTTTCTGCTGACTTGTTGTTTGTTGTCTTGTCCAGCTCTCCGGGTTGAAAAGCAAAAGTTCTCAAAGGGCGTTGAAGAAATGAAGACTCTTGTTCGTACAAGTCACAACAAGGCTGAGGAGGTAATTACTCATGCTAAAGAGGAACTCACGCTTGCTAAGTTGATTAGGTGCGGAGCTGATAGAGATGTTGTGCAGGCCCAAAAAACTATTGAAGACTTGTCTGGCAAGTTAGCGACGGCTACTAAAAACTAGAAAGCTTTGTGGAAATCCTTTCGTTCAGTAGCCGACGTTCTCCGAACTCTAGCGGATGATGGGCAATCTTGGGCTCAGTTGATTCCTCGAATTCTGACTCATTTCCAAGAGTTTGTAAAGAGGTGCGCTCAACTATGTATCAAGAATGTCCTGGCCTAGGTCTGGGTTCTTGCTCCCGTGGCTCCTTTGTCTAAGATAGCAGAGGAGGCTGATAGTCAAGAATACATTGATGCCGTTGAGAGGATGGAGCCTGAAGTTGAAGATTTAGCTAGTAGAATAGTAGATAATCTTAATATTGTTCTCCCTTCTCCTGATGATGAGGCTTGATATATTTGACCTTTATGCCCATGCATTGTAATATGACATTATACTTATTTTTGAATGAAGGTTTTTTGTTGATGTCTTCTTTGCCTGGATGCCTTGCTTATTCCTCGGATGATTTGTCCGATTGGTCAAAGTTACTAGACTTTGCCGAGTACTTTGTCTTTCTCTCGTCTTTGCCTTGTAAACAATTCTGCGTGCTATCTTGATAAATTTTCTTGATCTGTTGAGTACTTTTCTGCCCATGTAAACAACTCATTATATATAGATCTTTGTGTTGACGACCTTTCTTGATCTGTCGAGTGCTTGTCTGGCCTTCTTCTGTGTCATGTAAACAACTCGTTATATGTAGGTCTTTGTGTTCTTGGGTATCTCCACCCATTTGGATGTTGCCCCGAGCCTCTTGCTATTTAGAACAAGTAGCTGGAAGGTCTTGTCTTGAAATTGCTCTGGTCTATGCCCAGGCTTAGTTTCAGTCATTTCGGGTGTTAGTTTGTTAGCTACCCTCATCGGCATGCTCAAGCATCTTTTCAACTATTTTGCTTCGGCCGGGATGCTCAGGCATATTTTCAACCATTTTGCTTTTTATTTTGGGTGTTAGCTTGTTAGCTACCCTCATCGGCGGGCTCAAGCGTCTTTTCAGCTATTTTGCACTCGGCCGGGATGCTCAGGCATCTTTTCAGCCATTTTGCTTTTTATTTCGGGTGTTAGCTTGTTAGCTACCCTCATCGGTGGGCTCAAGCGTCTTTTCAGCTATTTTGCTCTCGGCCGGGATGCTCAGGCGTATTTTCAGCCATTTTGCATTTTATTTCGGGTGTTAGCTTGTTAGCTACCCTCATCGGCGGGCTCAAGCGTCTTTTCAGCTATTTTGCTCTTGGCCGGGATGCTCAGGTGTATTTTTAGCCATTTTGCATTTTATTTCGGGTGTTAGCTTGTTAGCTACCCTCATCGGCGGCCTCAAGCATCTTTTCAGCTATTTTGCTCTCGGCCGAGATGCTCAGGCGTCTTTTCAGCCATTTTGCATTTAAGAAACAACTCGAAGGGAGCCATGAGACATATGTTTGTCGAGAGATAATCATCTTTATTGATCATGAATATTGATGTGTTACAATGATACATAGCGCTATCTTTGTTGATCATGAACCTTGATCTCTTGTGTCCTGTATACATATTTTCCCTTGAGTTGTTTTTATGCGTAGAATCTTCGTAGCTGACTGATGTGCCATGTATTGTTGACTTCCTTTCCGTCTTCAGTTATGAGCTTGTATGTGCCTGGTCCGATGACTTTTTTGACTATAAAAGGACCTTCCCATGGACTGAGTAGTTTGTGGCGTCCGTCGGTTTTTTGTATTCTTCTTAGTACTAGGTCTCCGACTTATAATGATCGAAACTGGGTATTCTTGTTGTAGTGGCGCCTTAGTCCTTGGAGGTATCTTGCTGATTGCAGGGTAGCGTTTACTCTGACTTCTTCTGTGCTGTCGAGTTCTAATCTTCGGGTGTGTTCTGCTTCTCATTCGTCGTATTGCTCTATCCTTGGTGACGTCTAGATCAAGTCTGTGGGTAGTACGGCTTCTGATCCGTATACCAGGAAGAAAGGTGAGTATCCGGTGGCTCTGCTTATTTGAGTCCGTAGTCCCCATACAACCTTGGGTAATTCTTCAATCCATTTTGATCCATAGTCTACTAGTTCTTCGTACAGTCTTGGTTTCAATCCGGCTAGTATGAGTCCATTAGCCCTTTCTACCTATCCATTGGCTTCTGGATGTGCGACTGATGCGTAATCTATGCTGAAGCCACAATCCTGTGCCCAACTTTTGTATTCTGTAGCTGTGAAGGGAGAACCCAAATCTGTGATGATTCGATTAGGCATGCTGAAGTGGTGCATAATGTCTTGGATGAACTCGACTGCTTTGGCTACGCTGTATTTTGTGAGTGGTTTGTATTCGATCCACTTGGTGAACTTGTCAATTGCTACAAAGATGTACTCAAAACCACCCTTTGCTTTCTTGAGAGGTCCTACTTGATCCAGCCCCCAGCAGGAGAAAGGCCAAGTGGGTGGGATGCAGATGAGGTTGTGGGCTGGCACATGAGCCTGTCTTACGAACATCTGACAACTTTTGCATCTTCTAATGAGTTCTTCTGCGTCTTTCAAAGCGGTTGGCCAGTAGAAACCAGTACGAAATGCTTTGCCGACTAGTGTTCTTGAAGCGGCGTGATTTCCACAGCAACCTGAGTGTATTTCATCTAGGATTTGTTTGCCTTCTTCAATTGAGACGCATTTCAGGAGTACTCCTGATGATGCGGCTCTTCTGTATAGGTTGTCTCCTACTAGGATATAATTCTTGCTTCTGCAAACGACTTGTGTGGCTTCCTGTTTTTCCGCTGGCAACTTATTCTCTTTGATGTAATCAGTAAAAACCTGTGTCCATAAAGTGTTGATCACCAGAATCTGGTTGCCTTTAGCTGTGAGTTCTATGGTTGTCTCATCGGGTTGTTTGATAGAAGGAGCTGATAACTCCTCTATGAATACGCCGGGTGGGACCTTTGCCCTATCGGATCCAAGCTTGGCAAGAACATCTGCTGCAATGTTGGAATCCCGCAGGACATGTAGAATTTCTAATCCTTGGAAATGTTTTTCGAGTTTTCGGATTTTAGCACAGTAAGCACCCATGTTTTCTTTGGTGCAATCCTAATCTTTGTTGACTTGGTTGATGACTACTACTAAATTGCCGTATACGAGTAGTCGCTTGATTCCGAGGGTAATAGCCACTCTTAGCCCGTGTATGAGAGCTTCATATTCTGCTTCATTGTTGGTAGCTTGCCATAATATCTGAAGGACATACTTTAGTTGTTTTCCGTCTAGAGAAATTAGGAGGACGCCTGCACCGGCTCCGCCTAGCTTGAGTGATCCATCAAAGTACATCTTCCAATGATCAAGGATGGCGCTTGACACGGGTTGTTGAATTTCTGTCCATTCGGCAACAAAATCAGCAAGGGCTTGAGATTTAATTGCTTTCCGCGGGGTGAAATCGATGTTGAGAGCACCGAGTTCAACCACCCACTTGGATATGTGTCCTGTTGCATCTTTGTTGTGTAAGATGTCTCCTAGTGGGAAATCTATCACTACGGTAATCTTGTGGCTTTCAAAATAGTAACGAAGCTTGCATGAAGTGATCAGTAGAGCGTAGAGTAGTTTTTGCACATGCGGGTACTGGATTTTCGATTCTGACAGTACTTCGCTAATGTAGTATACTGGGCGTTGTACTTTATACACGTGCCCTTCTTCTTCCCTTTCCACTACTATCGCCGTGCTGACTATAGTAGAAGTTGCTGCAATGTATAGCATCATGTCTTCGTCTTTCTTTGGAGGTGTGAGGACTGGTGAGGAGGTGAGGTATGCTTTAAGTTTCTTGAAAGCTTCATTGGCTTCTTCCGTCCACTCGAATTTGTCTATCTTCTTTAGTAGTTTAAAGAAAGGCAACCCTTTTTCACCGAGTCTTGATATGAAACGGTTGAGTGCCGCCATGCAGCCTGTTAGTTTTTGTACATCTTTGACGTTTCGAGGAGGGCCCATCTCTGTTATGGCTCAAATTTGCTTGGCGCTTGCTTCGATTCTGCGATGACTGACCAAGAACCCGAGTAGTTGTCCTGAAGGAACTCCGAATACACACTTGTTTGGGTTCAATTTCCACCTCCACCTTTTCAGATTCTCAAAGGTTTGTTTTAAGTCTTCAATCAGTGTATCCGGGTTCTTTGTTTTTACAACCACGTCATCCATGTATGCTTCTACGTTTTCGCCGATCTAATCACCATGGCATGTTTGGATGGCTCTTTGGTAAGTGGGTCTAGCATTCTTAAGTCCAAACGACATGGTCCTATAACAGTAGGCGCCGAACGGAGTGATGAAAGATGTCTTGCTTTGGTCCTGTTCTTTTAATGTGATCTAGTGATATCCAGAATAGCAATCAAGAAAGGATAACAAGGCAGATCCTGATGTTGAATCAACTATCTGATCAATGCGTGGTAGCCCAAACGGATCCTTTGGGCAGTGTTTGTTGAGATCTGTGTAGTCAACACACATGCGCCACTCGTCTGTGTTCTTTTTCTGTACCAGAACTGGATTTGCTAGCCAATTTGGATGGAGAATTTCCCTGATGAATCCAGCTGCCATTAGTTTTGTAATTTCCTTTTTAATTGCTGCCATCTTGTCGGGAGAGAATCGTCGTGGTCATTGCTTCACAGGCTTGGAGCCTTCATTGACATCAATTCTGTGCTCAGCCAACTCTCTTGGGACCCCTGGCATGTCGGCCGGCTTCCAAGCGAAGATATCCTTGTTGTCCCAAAGAAAGTTGGTGAGCGCGAGTTCCTATTTTGCTGATAGGTGGGCACTGATGGTTTCTGTTTTTAAGGGATCACCGGTGCCTAGGTCGATTTGCTTGACGTCGGCTTCTTTTGGTGGTGCTAGGATGCTTGGTCTTTTAGCCGGTATCTCTAGTTCTTCTTGGCTTATTTCTACGATGATAGTGGCTATTTCTTTTCTTCCATCATTTGCCTATGTCTTTGCTACAATTTGGATTGCCTGTACGTCACAGTCAAATGCGCGCTTTAAATCACTCCGAAGAGAAAGAACACTGTTAGGCCCTGGCATCTTAAGCAATAGGTACGGATAATGCGGTATTGCCATGAATTTTGCTAGTGCTGGGCGCCCGAGGATTGCGTGATATGATGAATCAAAATCTGTGACTTCAAACTTGATGAACTCTGTGTGGTAGTTCGAGGGAGTCCCAAAAGTAACCGGTAGAGTGATTTATCCAAGTGGCATTGCTGCCTTGCCGGGTACTATGCCATAAAAAGGTGTGCTTGTTGGTGTGATCATCCCGGCGAGTTGTAGTCTCATCTTCCTTAGAGTTTCTAAAAAAATGATGTTGAGTCTGGCTCCTCCATCGATTAGTACTTTCGTAACAGTCATACCGGCAATGGTTGGATCTAGAACCAATGGGTAATGGCCTGCGTTTCCTATGCTGGTCCATTGGTCTTCTCTTGAAAATTGGATTGGGTACTCTGACCAGTTGAGATATCTGGGTGTAGCAGGTTCTGCTGCCATGATTGTTCGTAACGCTAGTTTTTCTTGATGTTTGCTTCTGGAGTCTGGAACCCCGACAAAGATTACTGCCACTGTCCCTCTGGATTTTTGGAATCCCTTGTCTTCATGGTTGTCTCCTTCTTTTTTTTGATTGTCTTCTTTATTGTTTCCCTTGGTATCTTTTCTAGTGTATCTTTTGTTGAAGGTGTAGCAATTTCTGATGGTGTGTTTTCCATTGGGGTGCAAGGGGCAACGTATGTTCTCAATGTCATCATATCTTCTGGGCTTGGTAAATTTCTTTGATTTGTCAGCCATTGCTACTGTGTTGTCTTGACCTTGCTTTCTCTCCAGATGTCTGTTGTTTCGAGGATTTTGCCTATTCTGGTTGTCTCTGTTGTTTCTATCCGGGAATCTTTCTTTTGTTTTTTCCTCTGCAGTAATCATCTTTTCTACTATTCTTTTAAATTCTTCATTGTTTCTTAGGTTTTCTTTGCAGAAGTCTTGAAATTGCAACCTAGCCATGATTCCATGAGAGAAAGCTTCGATTACTTCTCATTGTGTGATGTCATGTACTTGAGCTCGTAGTTCGCCAAATCATCGATAGTAATTTCTGAGACTTTCACCTCCTTTCTTCTTGAGTCCTTTTAATTCTGCGTGGGTGATTGGATGTGTAATAATTCTCGTGAAATTTTCACAGAAAGCTCTTTGCAAGTCTTCCCAATTTCTGATTGATCCTGGATTCAATTTGTCAAACCATTGAAGCGGCATGGTTTCTAGGGCCATGGGAAAGAACAAGGTTTTGATGTCATCATCTCCTCTAGCCAATTCAATCGATTGTGAGTAAATCCTGAGCCATTGCTTTGGTTCGGTCTTGCCATCATACTTGGAGTGGTTGGACGGCTTGAACTTGTGAGGTAGTCGTATTGAAGCAAGTCTGTTTGCAAAACAGGGGAATCTATCATGTGTTCTGGCTTCTATATATTCTGATTCTACACCCCCTTCTTGCCAATTGTCATCTTGGTGAGAGTAGTTTTGTGTGGCTGTCCGAGTAGGTGCTCTGCTTCTGGCCTTTCTTGGTTGCTCGACTCGGTTATTTTGACTGTGATTTCTCCGGCTTTCTCCATTGTGACTTCCACTTGGTCCAAGTCTTTCGAAAGCGGACTTCCTTTGATTTTGATCTTCCTATTCATGAGATGTTGCCCTTTCGTCGTTTGCTCTAAAGACTGTTGATCGGAGAAAATCTCGGAGTTGTTCTTGTTTTTCATTGGGATATGAGGTCGCCCTGAGTTCTTCTAGTGCTTCTCGGATCTTATCGTAGGGTGTATTCACTGCTCGTCCTTCTTTGACCTCTCGTTCTGATTTCCTTCTATTGTACTCGGCTAAGTCTGATTCATATTTGATCCAAGTGTCCTTTCGCTGTTTAGCACGGCGTTGACGTCCTTGTTTCAATTTGTTCTTTCTTTCTCTCGCTTGCCTCTGACTCTCAGTCTCACCATCGTGCCCCTGGATAAATGGTGATATGTTGGATTCGAACTCATCTGAAGACCTCACGTCGGGTACTTCTAGGGGGATCAATTGTGATCGAGGACGGCGAATCATGAATACTTCTCTAGTGTGAGTTGTTCTGCCATCATCATTGATTTCTGTACTGCTAGAGCTATTGATAACTTCAGTAGAGTTTTCAAGGTCATAGATCGAATCTCCTTCTTGGTGTGGTAGAGTTGCTATTGTCGTATCGTCAACTAGTTGGGTGCCATCATCCTCAGGAACGGTGCCTGGCCAATGAACGATGCAGTCTTGAGATGTTATGGTTAAAACGAGACCTTCCTGGGCTCCTTTTAGTGGCATTCTAAGCACTAGATAGGTGGATCCTTCGCACCATGTCTGATAGGATGTTGCCACATTGTGTAGTCCGAACGGAAGAGGACCCGACTTCTTTGAAGTATTCTGAGTGTACTCTGAGTAGTATTCTTGATAGGTTGACGTCATGTTTCAGAGCTTTGTCAGAAAAGAACTCGGTTTTCCGAAAGAACTCGGACAAGACTTCGTCTCGGAAGCATAACTTGAGTTTGAATCAGATGCGTGAAGTCATGGAATCTGAGTCGGGTTGGACATTATGAGCTGTGCGAATCTTCCGGTTAGCTGATCTATCGTTGTCGCCGAAAAGGAAAAGTCCTGATGATGATCTGAATCTTTGAGGAGATGGCCTTGGAGCTTGCCATCATCACCTGCCTCACAGATCCATGAACCGAAGATAAAGGTCGATCCCTTCGAGAAGATCATATTGTCGAGGTCCATCAAGCTCTCAGATGCAAAGTCACCGAAAGCCCCTACCTGGCGCGCCAGCTGTCGATGTTTGACCACCTATAGCCTACCACAGGGGTACCCGAGGCAGTATGTTTGGGCTTCAGCGTATGCAGAACTCGACGGTTAATGCAAGAGACAGTCGATTTATCCTAGTTCGGGCCCTTGATCTTTGATCGAGTAATAGCCCTATGTCCAGTCAGCGTTAGCCTTTGCGTTGGGTTGATTATAAAGTGTTGTGTTGTACAATTGTTGTCTGATCTCCCGATCCAAGGAGCCCTATCCTCCTTTATATAGTCAGAAGGCCAGAGTCCTAGTCGGTTTACAATGAGTGTTCCTAGTAGGATTACAGAGTAATACTGCTACTAAGATTATAGGAGAGGAATCCTAATTAGACTAGGTCTTCTCCCTTCCTTGCGGGGGGTCCCGTGGGTCCTGCACCAACACGCACCTATTGAGCTAACAAGCTGGTCCTATTGCTGGAGCTAAGCACAGCGACGACATCAATGGAGGCACGGCGGAGCAGGACGACGGTGATACACCGACGGTGACCGCGACTACTCGATCTAGGCTCGACCAAGCATCCACAAGCTATGGCGAAGCTATCGCACCAACTATTACGGTGAATGGCTGTCAGAGGTGGCGCGGCCACGATGACGGAGTATGGCGGCGAAGCAATGGCGAGGGCAAACACGGCACGGAAGCCTTACCATGCGCGGATAGCGAGCAATGCGAGCGCGGTGAGACGGTGAGATCATGGTGGAGTGGCTACAGTGGTGGAGAAGCGATGAGGTGCAAGCTGCGGGACGGAAAGGCGATGGCGGCAAGCTGTCCTACGCTGAGCTGCTGTGCTGCTATGGGAAAACGAAGGAGGAGCAGGCAGAGAGCGAAATGAGAGCGTGGGGAGGGAGCGGGAGAGTGCAGGGCGCAATGTAGCACGCTCTGGCCTGATGTGGCCACGCTGGGTAGGACACCGGCGATGCGCGGCCTCATCCCCTCCACACAGCGTTCATGCTCTGGCGCCGGTCGGCCACTGTTGGTCACCATTAGAGCCCCAAAACCGACCCTGACGACGCAATTTGCCAGCGATCAAACTCTTAATCCATAGCTCCTTTGTGCAAACCAACTGAACAAAACTTGTAGCCCTAAGTACCAGCTACAATTCTTATTAAAGGATCACGTGCTAATTCTCAACCAATACTGAGTAAAGTCAACCCAAAGTTGAGCTTATCAAACTATCAGTGTAGCATGCCTTAGCGAAAATTCTAAGTGTTGAAAACAGTGCAAAGCTGATTTTTGTGAGCCAATTTCAAGCATGTTAGGAGCTAAACTAGTCTATGACCCAAAAATAAAAGTTGTTCCTCTCATCAAATACTACAACTTTTCTTTAGTGACCACATCCATGCAGGGTCTCTATGACATAGTTCAAACTAGGTCAAACATAGCACTTAAAAATGATGTCATACACCATATCAATGTCTTAGTGACCACACTAGCCCTAGGCATGAATACCAAAGTTGTTCATAATGACATTCTAAACATGTTTAAGCTATTCCTAAGGTCACACAATCATTTCATATATTGGTTAGACATAAAGCTTTCCAGGTCAACATACTTAGCATCGCTTAAGGACTTGATCATGCAAAGTGACCTTCATGAACATTGTTCCACTAGTCATCCTAGGTGTAGCTAATATGTTTTAGTGACTCACATCAACCATTTACATGTATTCACTCATGATCATATGCATATATACAAGGAACATAAAATAACAAGCATGTTTCATATGTTTTGATCACATGTTTCAATTGTAAAAGCTTATATATGAATGCTCGATGATCATGCTCATGCAATGCAATTCAAATTATGCAAGTCTAACACCTAGGGTGTTACAGCCCCTCCCCCTTATAAAAATCTCATCTCGAGATTTGCAAGATGTACCATTCTTGGAAAAAGGCGGGATAAACCTCACGTAAGTAATCCTCTCTTTCCCACGTAGCATCTTGTTCACTATGATTATTCCACACCACCTTATAGAACTTAATGATCTTACTCCGTGTTACTCTTTCCATCTCTTCTAACACTCAGATTAGCTTTTCTTCATAGGTCAAATCTGATTGAAGCTTTATGTTGGTGGGTGCAATAGCTTCCTTAGGTACATGAAGACATCTCTTTAACTAAGAAACATGGAAGACATCGAATATTGCACTCATCTCTGGTGGAAGTTGTAACTTATAAGCGACATTCCCTTCCCATTCAGTAATCTTGTATGGTCCTACATATCTAGGTGCAAGCTTTCTTTTCACTCCAAATCTCTACACTCCTTTCATGGGTGACACTTTCAAGTATACATAGTCTCCCACTTCAAAAGTCAGTGGTCTTCTTCTCTTATCAGCATAACTCTTTTGTCTGGATTGAGCGGCTTTCATATGCTGTTGAATAATACGCACTTGCTCTTTAGCTTCAGTAACAAAGTCGATACCAAAGTATCTCCTTTCATCGGGCTCAATCCAATTCAACGGAGTTCTACATTTCCTGTCGTACAGGGCTTCAAAAGGAGCCATCTTGATGCTTGCTTGATAACTGTTGTTGTAGGAAAACTCAGCTAATGGTAACCATTTCTCCCATGAACCCTTGGAAGATATAACACAAGCTCTCAACAAATCTTCTAAGATCTGGTTCACTCGCTCAGTCTGTCCTGAAGTTTGCGGATGGTATGCCGAACTTCTAATTAGCTTAGTTCCCAAAGCCTGGTGCAAGTGCTCCTAGAAACGAGCTATGAACTATGGTCCTCGGTCTGAGATTATGGTCCTAGGTACCCTATGTAGTCTCACGATTTGAGAAATATACAGCTCAGCATACTTCCCCGTGCGATCTGCTGTATTCACCGGTATGAAATGTGCTGACTTGGTGAGACGGTCTACAATAACCCATATGGAATCGTGACCTTACTATGTCAACGGAGGGCCTGTGATAAAATCCATACTAATTTCTTCCCATTTCCAACCTGGGATAGGCAATGGCTGAAGTAATCCAGTAGATTTCATATGAATAGCTTTTACTCTACTACAGTTATCGCACCTAGCGACATAGGCTGCGATCTCCTTCTTCATCTTAGTCCACCAAAAACGGGTTTTCAAATCTTGATACATCTTACTGCCACCCGGATGGATAGACAATTTGGATGAATGAGCTTCATCTAGAATTTGATTTCTAAGCTCACGGTCCTTCGGTACAACAAGTCGGTCCTCAAACCATAGCACACCCCTTTCATCTAATCTGAAATGCTTAGTTTCTTGCTCTTGCATTTTTCTCTTAATGTGAAATATACCTACATCTATCTTCTATAGTTCTATGATTTTACTATCAAGTGAACAACTAATAGTGATATTATGTAGTACAACAGGATGTAGCAAATTAAATCCATCTTCCAACAATGCTTCCACAGTGTTGCAATGAGATTTCTGACTAAGTGCATCGGCTACAACATTGGCTTTCCCTGGATGGTAGTGCACTTCCAAATTGTAGTCCTTAATCAGCTCTAGCCATCTTCGTTGTCTCATGTTCAACTCAGGTAGGATAAAGATATACTTGATACTTTTGTGGTCGGTATAGATATGACATACATTGCCCAACAAATAATGTCTCCATATCTTTAATGCATAAATAACTGCTGCAAGTTCTAAATCATGCATAGGGTAGTTAACTTCATGTTTTCTCAACTGTCGAGAAGCATATGCAATAACTCTTCCTTCTTGCATGAGCACACACCCCAAACCTATACCCGATGCATCACAAAACACATCGAAGGGCTTTTCAATGTCGGGTCATGCTAAAACAGGAGCTTTAGTTAACATAGTCCTGAGGGTGTGAAATGCTGCTTCACATTCTGGTGTCCAATTGAACTTTTCATCTTTCTAAAGTAGCCTAGTCATGGGCTTAGTTATCTTGGAGAAATCCAAAATGAACCAATGATAATATCCTGCTAACCCTAGGAAACTCCGAACTTCATGAACCAAAGTCGAGGCCTTCCAATCCATGACCTCTTGTACTTTTGATGAGTCTACAGATATTCCATCTCTTGATAAGATATGACCTAAGAAAGCTACTTTACTCAACCAAAATTCACACTTGCTAAACTTTGCATATAACTTATGCTCCCTCAATCTAGATAGAACAATCCTCAGATGCTCTGCATGATCTACCTCGTTCTCTGAATAAATCAATATATCATCGATAAACACGACCATGAACTTGTCGAGTTTGAGCATGAATACCGAATTCATCAGGTACATGAAGTAGGCAGGAGCATTCGTTAGTTCGAAAGACATAACCAAATACTCATATGAGCCGTACCTAGTGGAGAAAGCAGTTTTAGGTATATCTTCTGGCCTGATCTTTATCTGATGATAGCCTGATCTCAAGTCAATTTTGGAGAATACCTTTGCTTTTGCCAACTAATCGAACAAGATGTCGATGCGAGGCAATGGGTACTTGTTCTTGATGGTCACAGCATTGAGTGGCATGTAATCCACACACATTCTCAAGGACTTGTCCTTCTTCTTTACAAACAATGCTGGACATCCCCATGGAGATGAACTAGGTTGAATGAGACCTTTGTCCAACACATCTTGTAGCTGAATTTTAAGTTCTGCTAGCTCATTTGGTGCCATCCTATAAGGCCTTCTTGAGATAGGTGATGTACCTGGCACTAACTCAATCTTAAATTCCACATCCCTATCAGATGGTAAACCTAGCAACTCATCTGGGAATACATCAGGAAACTCACAAACCACGGGGATATCATAAAGGGTAGTGGTTTGGATAGCACAAGCTAAGTGTTGGAGTTCAAAATTTCGGGAGAGTGGTACTAGAAAAACATTTCCTCCCTTTGGTTCTCTCAACATAATGGTACGAGTGCTAGTGTCAATGAGAACACCATGATCTTTCATCCAATTCATGCCTAAGATTACACTTATAGATAACCCGAGCAATACTATCAAATCCGTTGTATACTCCCTCTCTAGTATAGAGATGAGCATGTTTATGACTATCTTATTTGTAGAAATAGTGGCCCTGGCTGAACTTATATTATAACCACCCTTGCTTACTTCAATTACTTTCTGATCATGTCTAGATGCAAATGATTGGCTCATAAATGAATGAGAAGCACCCGAATCAAATAAAACAATAGCAGGATGCTTGTTGACAAGAAACATACCAACCATGACAACTTCTCCTGCGGGCACTTCCTCAACAGCGATATAGTGCACGTATCTAGGACGTGCCCTTGAGTTTGCCTGCCTCTGATTGTTCTGATTCTGACTGCCGTTCTTCTTAGGGTGGGGCATTCTTTGGCCCAATGACCCACTTGATTGCAGTTATAGCAGGGTTGATTACTCCTAGGTCCTATGGAGCTTCCCTGACCACCATTCCCTTTGGGTAAGGCAATACTGAACACCTTACGAAATACCTTCTGAGGCCTGCTGTTCTGAGCTTTTAATGGCGGAGGCCTAAACTTAGGTGCAGGTGGGCGGAATTGTGGCCTAGCTGTTATAGGAGCTCTAGACTATGAAGATCTGGAGGCACCTACCTCAATTGCCCTCTTGTGGCCCTTAGCTGCCGCATGCATATTGTTATGGTTTTCCTGGATCAAAGCATCACTAATAAACTTGTTGTAGGCAGTGCACTTGGAATTGGCCATAGTCTTCATCAGTTTTGTGCCAAGACCCCGCTTGAAGCTCTCTATTTTCTTTTCTTCGGTATCAACAAAACCTAGAGCATACCTAGATAGGTTGTTGAAAGCATGCATGTATTCAGTGAGGGTCTTAGTCCCTTATGTGAGCCTCATAAATTCAGCCACCTTCATACGCATCAGCCCTAGGGGAATGTGATGTCCCTAAAAGGCCAACTTGAACTACTCCCATGTTATATATGCATTAGCAGGTAGAGAGGACAAGAAATGTGTCCACCAAATCCCTGCCGGTCCCTGCAACTGATGGGATGCATACTCAGCCTTCTGGTGCTCAGTGATCCTTAGCAGACAAAACTTCTGCTCAATAGTATTAAGCCACTCGTCTGCCTATAGCGGTTCCTCTGCCACCTTGAAGATAGGAGGCTTTGTATCCAAAAATTCCTTGAAGGTACTGTGCTGGTTTGGCCTAGGCCCCTGTTGGTGTGGGTGGGCACGAGCTGTGTTCTGCGCAATGAGGCACAGAGCTGTGTACTACTCCTAGATAGCTTGGAGTAGTGAGGATCAATGAGCGGAGGGTGGTGATTGTCTCCGGCTCTGATCATGGTGATTGTGAGGGGTTCTTGACCTTTCCCCAGCGGAGAGCCAAAAGGTACTCTAGTGGATTGCTCATGGCTTGTGTGATCCTCATCTTGTGTTGGTTGTGCGGCACCCTATCGAGGGTTTGGCGTATGATGCCAATTAGCATGTGAACCTCCAAGTGAGTGAATCGCCACAACGAGGAGTAGCTTGCCGGCAAGCAAGTGAACCTCGGTAAAAAATCATTGTGTTCATCATTTGATTCCGAGGTGATTGGTCTTCATTGTTATTCATTTGTGTGATTGATTTGCTCCTTTCTCGACATGGCAGTATAACCTTCTTGCTCACTCTCTTTATAGTACCGCAAACTAGTTGTCAAGCTCTTTAGTGTAGCTAGTTTTGAGAGCTTGTTAGTTTGGTTAGTGTGGCTCTTTAGTTAGCCTTTGAGAGCACATTAACTTAGTGTAGTGACATAGCTATTGTGTGGATAGAAACTATATCAACTAGAATTGTGGTAGGTGGCTTGCATTTTTAGTAGGCTAGCGCAACATTTGCTTCGCCTCATAATTGTCTAACCGGTTTGCTAAGTGTTGTAGAAATTTTTATTAGGCTATTCACCCCCCTCTAGCCATTATGACCTTTCAAGTTGTATCAGAGCCGAGGTCACCGTAATTTGAGGCTTAACAACCTTCGGTGTAAAAATGGCTCAAATCAACAACACCAAGAAGCCACCCCAATTTGATGGCACAAATTATCCGTATTGGAAATCAAAGATGACCACACACATCAAGTCAATCAATAGAAAAGTGTGGAAGGTGGTAGAAACCAAAATTGAGATTAGTGATCCGGAGAATCCCACCGCGGTCGAAGAAATGCTTCTCCAAAATAATGACATTGCTCTAAGTGCCATTCATGATGCAATTGATGAGAGAATATTTGAGCAAATCAAGAATATTAAGATGGCTCATGAGGCTTGGAAGAAGTTGGAAGAATTATTTGAAGGCACTCAAGCCATGAAGGGTGCAAAGGCATATATTCTCAAAGAGAAGTTTGCAAGCTTCAAGATGAAGGAGGATGAGAGTGTGTCGGAAATGTTCTATAGGCTTCAAGTGCTTGTCAATGATCTCAAATCACTTGGAGAAGAGGTGAAGGACAAGGACTTCTCCCACAAGTTCTTGAGATGTTTGCCTTCAAGATTTGGCACATTGGTCACTATTCTAGTGAGGAGCGGTTTGGACACCATGACACCAAACCAAGTGTTGGGAGATATAATGACCGATGATACATATAGAGATGATGATGAGAAGGAAGAAAAGACGGAAAAGAAAGATGAGAAGAAATATGGGAAGAAGAAGAGTGTGGCATTCAAGGCAACATCATCCAAGGGCAAGGCAAAGCAAGAAACATCAAGTGAAGATGATGGCTCATGGGATGATGATGATGATGAGAAGATGGCTCTCTTTGTCAAGAAATTTGGCAAGTTCATGATGAAGAAAGGGTACCATGCTAGAAGAAAGAAATCTTCATCCAAGAACAAGGAAGAGTCAAGAAGGTGCTTCAAATGTGGAAGCAAAGATCATCTTGTTGCTCAATGTCCATACAATAGTGATAATGATGATGACAACAAGAAGAATAAGAGGAAGGACAAGATGACCTTCAAGAAGAAGAAGGGTGGTTCATATGTGATCACTTGGGATAGTGATGCTTCCTCAAGTGATGATGATGATAGTGATGATGACTAGACCACCAAGAAGAAGGCACTTGCAAGCATTGCTATCAATGAGAAGCCTTCTCTCTTCGACACTCCATCATGCTTCATGGCTAAGGCCACTAAGGTACAAACTTGTGATGATGGAAGTGATGATGAACATGATAATGAAAATGATAGTGATAGTGATGATGATGAACCTACTAAAGATGAATTATATGACATGCTAGAAGATGCTAAAGAACACTTTGACATTAAGAGAAGGGAATGCAAGAGCTTGAATAAGGAGGTAAAAGCCCTCAAGCAAGCCCTTGATGAGCTCAAAGCAACTCATGAGAGGCTAGAGGAAGCCCATGAGAAGCTTGGCAAGGCTCACAAAAAGTTTGAAAAGGCTCATTCCTCTTTGCTTGATGAGCAAAACAAAAAAGAAGTATGTTGAAACTTGCAATGTAGGCTCAATTTGTGATATAATTGATGAATCATTATCTATGCCTATCATTGTTCCTCCCACTAACCCTTCTTGTAGTACTTCTACTTCCACCTCATCTAGTAGTGATGGTCTCACTTGTGATGCCTCACTAGTGGTTGAGAATGAGAACCTCAAGAAGGAGGTCAACAAGCTCACTCACACCTTAGCTAAGGCTTATGGTGGTGAGGACCGCTTGCTTATGTGCTTGGGTAGCCAAAGAGCTTCTTTCTATAAAGAGGGATTGGGCTACACCCCCAAGAAAGGCATGGCGGCCTTTGCTCCTCACAAGACTAGTTTTGTGAAGAACAGTGGTTGGTTTTGCACTAGTTGCAAGCAAGTTGGTCATGTAGAGCAAAAATGCATGAACAAGAAATCACAAGCTAATGTATCCTTCATAAAGTTTGATTCATGCTATATGCTTACTAAGGGTACAAATGGTGTGAAGGCTAAGTTCATTAGTAAACCATGGATGGGCTCAAAGAAGAAAGTCATTTGGGTACCAAAGAGCTTAGTGACTAACCTTCAAGGACCCAAGCAAGTTTGGGTACCTAAAAAGAATTGATCTTCTTTTGTAGGTAAATTACAAAGCCGGAGGAAGGCATTGGGTTCTTGATAGTGGGTGCACTCAACACATGACCAGTGATGCAAGGATGTTCAACTCAATCAACACCAATGGCAATGATGGTTATGATAGTATCACATTTGGTGATAATGGCAAAGGCAAGGTCAAAGGTCTTGGTAAGATTGCAATATCCAATGACATGAGCATATCCAATGTGTTGCTAGTAGAGAGCTTGAACTTTAATTTGCTATCTGTGGCTCAATTGTGTGATCTTGGATTCAAATGCATATTTGGGGTGAAGCTAGATTATCAACATGCTTGTTCACTAAGTCTAGTATGGGTTGGTTATGGCATACAAGGCTTGGTCATGTTGGAATGAAACAATTGAATAGATTGGTTAAGCATGACTTGGTTAGAGGCTTGAAAGATGTTGTGTTTGAAAAGGATAAGCTTTGTAGCTCTTGTCAAGCCGGAAAACAAGTTGGAAACACCCATCCTAAGAAAAGCATGATGAGCACTAGCAAAGTATTTGAGTTATTGCACATGGATTTGTTTGGGCCAACACAATACACTAGCATTGGTGGTAACAAATATGGCTTTGTGATAGTGGATGACTACACTAGATACACATGGATATTCTTTCTAGTGGACAAAAGTGATGTGTTTGCAACATTCAAATCATTTGTCAAGGGCATTCACAATGAGTTTGAAACAACCATCAAGAGAGTGAGAAGTGACAATGGTAGTGAGTTCAAGAACACTAGAATTGATGAGTTGTGTGATGAATTTGGAATTAGACATCAATTCTTGACCAAGTACACTCCATAATCAAATGGCCTTGTTGAGAGGAAGAATAGAACACTTATTGATATGGCAAGGTCTATGCTTAGTGAGTACAATGTGAGTCAATCTTTTTGGGCCGAAGCTATCAACATGGCTTGCTATTGTAGCAACCGCCTCTATTGTCACCCATTGAAAGAGAAGACACCATATGAACTCTTGAATGGTAGAAAGCCCAACATTGCATATTTTCGGGTCTTTGGTTGCAAATGCTATATCTTGAAGAAAGGCACTAGATTGGGTAAGTTTGACAAGAAATGTGATGAAGGATTCCTACTTGGATATTCCACTTCAAGCAAAGCATATAGAGTTTGGAATTTGGATAGTGGTACTCTTAAGGAAGTTCATGATGTTGATTTTGATGAAACTAAGGGTTCACAAGTAGAGAGTGAGAACTTGGAAGATGTTAGAGGCATTCAACTTTCAAATGCCATGAAGAACATGGATATTGGTGAATTGAGGCCTAGGCAAGTGAATGATGATGAAGATGATCAAGTGCAAGTGCTCTCTAACTCAAATGTGCAAGATGATACAAATCAAGTTAGTGCAAGTGGATTTCATGATAATAAACAAAATCAAGTGGCTAGTACATCATCTCAACCCAATGATCAAGCAAGTGCAAGCAATCAAGTTCCAATGCTCCAACCAACAAATATTGCAAGGGATAATCCATTGGACACTATCATTGGTGACATTTCAAGATGTGTTCAAACAAGGTCAAGATTGGCTTCATTTTGTGAACACTTCTCATTTGTGTCATCCATTGAACCAAAGAAGATAGATGAAACATTGAAGGATGTTGATTGGGTAAATCCTATGCATAAAGAATTGAATAACTTCACAAGAAATCAAGTATGGGAGTTGGTAGAAAGACCAAAGGGACACAATGTGATAGGAACCAAATAGGTCTTTAGAAACAAGCAAGATCAAGATAGGATAGTAGTAAGGAACAAAGCAAGATTGGTAGCACAAGGCTATACACAAGTTGAAGGTCTTGACTTTAGAGAAACATATGCCCTGGTTGCTAGATTGGAAGCAATTAGAATCTTGCTATCCTATGCTTGTGCCCACAACATCAAGCTCTATCAAATGGATGTTAAGTGTGCATTTCTAAATGGCTACATCAATGAAGAAGTATATGTTGAGCAACCTCCCAGTTTTGAAGATGATAAGAAGTCCAACCATGTGTACAAGTTGAAGAAGGCATTGTATGGCTTGAAGCAAGCACCTAGAGCATGGTATGAGAGATTGAGGGACTTCCTACTCTCTAAAGGGTTCATGATGGGTAAGGTTGACACCACTCTTTTCATCAAGAAGATTGGAAAAGACTTATTTGTGTTGCAAATCTATGTTGATGACATCATATTTGGATCAACCAATCAAAATTTTTGTGATGAGTTTGGAAAAATGATGGCTAATGAGTTTGAGATGTCCATGATTGGAGAGTTGAGTTACTTCCTTGGTCTTCAAATCAAGCAATTGAAGAATGGTACATTTGTGAGTCAAGGCAAGTACATCAAGGACATGATCAAGAAGTTTGGCATGAGTGATAACAAAGTCATTAGTACACTAATGGGAACAAATGGCAACTTAGATAGTGATGCAAGTGGAAATATGGTGGATCAAAAATTGTATCGGTCTATGATTAGAAGCCTACTCTATGTGACCGCATCAAGACCGGATGTCATGTTTAGTGTATGCATGTGTGCAAGATTTCAAGCCTCACCAAGAGAAAGTTATTTGAAGGCTACAAAGAGAATATTGAGGTATAAACCATAGGAGCTATTTTGTTTTGGTGATCAAGACACTTAGAGAGTGTGATCACATTTAGGTTTGATAGCCGTACTATTAAGAGGGGTGAAACTCGTATCGGAATGCGGTTATCAAAGTGCCACTAGATGCTCTAACTCATTGCATATACATTTAGGATCTAGTGAAATGCTAACACCCTTGAAAATGCTTGTGAAAATATGCTAACACATGTGCACAAGGTGATACACTTGGTGGTTGGCACATTTAAGCAAGGGTAAAGAAGTTAGAGGTGAAAAAGAGTTAGTCTTGCTGGTCACTAAGTGACCGGACGCTGGTCTCAGAGGGACCGGCGCGTCCAGTCAAGTGTGGTAGCAAAGACGCTGGCGTCGGTCATACGACCAGATGTTGGGTCTTGGACTGACCGGAAGCTGAGGTCCAGGGTCCAGTCCTATTGTCGGGCAGCACAGAGAAATGTCACTGAGTGACCGGACGCTGGAAGGGTCCGGTCAAGCATGACCGGACGCATTCGGTCAAAGAAAATCGTTTCTGGAACCTTACTGGAAACGATCGAACACTGGAGGCTGAGCGTCTGGTCAACTCAAGTGACCGTTGAGATCTGGACATGTGGCTGTCATCGGGCGACTGGACGCTGAGGTCCAATGTCCGATCAGCCCGTGTTGTGCCCAGTGAAGGGGTATAAGGCTCTATTTCGTGGGGGCTTCTATTTAAGCCCCATGGCTAGTTGAAGCTCATACCTTTGGCCATTTGCATTGACATAGCAACCTTGTGAGCTTAGCCAAAGCCCTCCCACTTATCTCCATCATTGATTCATCATCTTTGTGAGATTGGGAGAGAATCCAAGTGCATTGCTTGAGTGTTTACATCTAGAGGCACTTGGTGTTCGTGTTTCACTGCGTGATTCACTTGTTATTCTTGGTGGTTGCCACCACCTAGATGGCTTGGAGCAGTGAGGATCATCGAGCGGAGGGTGGTGATTGTCTCCGGCTCTGATCGTGGTGATTGTGAGGGGTTCTTGACCTTTCCCCGGTGGAGAGCCAAAAGGTACTCTAGTGGATTGCTTGTGGCTTGTGTGATCCTCATCTTGTGTTGGTTGTACGGCACCCTATCGAGGGTTTGACGTGTGATGCCAATTAATGCGTGAACCTCCAAGTGAGTGAATCGCCACAACGAGGAGTAGCTTGCCGGCAAGCAAGTGAACCTCGGTAAAAAATCATTGTGTTCATCATTTGATTCTAAGGTGATTGGCCTTCATTGTTATTCATTTGTGTGATTGATTGGCTCCTTTCTCGACACAGCGGTATAACCTTCTTGCTCAGTCTCTTTATATTACCACAAACTAGTTGTCAAGCTCTTTAGTGTAGCTAGTTGTGAGAGCTTGTTAGTTTGGTTAGTGTGGCTCTTTAGTTAGCCTTTGAGAGCATATTAACTTAGTGTAGTGACATAGCTATTGTGTGGATAGAAACTATATCAACTAGAATTGTGGTAGGTGGCTTGCATTTTTAGTAGGCTAGCGCAACACTTGCTTCACCTCATAATTGTCTAACCGGTTTGCTAATTGTTGTTGTAGAAATTTTTATTAGGCTATTCACCCCCCTCTAGCCATTAGGACCTTTCACAGTGTCGGGCGCACCGGTGTTGTTCTGTCTAACCATCGTATGAACGCTGATAGGGGCGTCAGGTCATCACGACGTCCACCAAGATAGAATGGAACGCCATGACTGACAGATGATGCCTTGCGCGTGGTGCCAGTGACGGACATGGCCGCGATGTGGAGCTGCCCCTGTTGACTTCTATAGGGTCGGCGGGACCCGCATGCAGGAGAAGAAGGACTCGGCGATCCTGAAGGCCTTCTTCTCCCTCTTGTTCTTCTGTTTTCCTCTGCTATAACCTGTGCTTTCCCTTGGCCTATAAAAAGGAAAGCAGGGCGTCCCATAGAGGGGATTGACCCATCAAGGACCGATCGAATCACCCTGAACCGATCAGAACATGAGATAAACACACAAGAACATGACATGAACACACGGCTGAGCAGCGATCGAGCTCTTAGCACCCGTTCACTCTTTCCACCAGAGACTTGGGATCCTTTCCGTCTCTCGCCCGTATGTACCCCCTACTACAAACTTATAGTGCTAGTAACATGAGCAACAGCAACGAACTGGACATAGAGACTTTCTGTATGAACCAGTATAAACCTCGTGTCCTCTAAGCACACCATCCAAGCTAGACGCGCAATATTAGAAATTTACTCATTGGTGGTAACTCAAAACACCAACAGTTGGCGCGCCAGGTAGGGGCCTTTTGCGCATCTTGACATCCACTTTAGGTCTTGGATGGCCAGTCACAGCGTCAGCTGGGTCCCTGGCGTGCACGTGCACTTCGGGGACCTGGACTTCATCGTCACAACAGAGGGAGAGTTGGCGCAGGCTCCCACTACCGTCCAAGCTCTCCACTCCACCAGCCTTGACGTGATCGCTGAGGCGCTTGAGGAGCTACAGCTACACGCACCGGAGGCCTACGCCCCTAGGAGCAACCAGCTCCTCAACTTTGACTATGGGAGGTTAGAGCGCCAGCTCAGTGCCTTCCTAGGACCCCGACCGTCCCGGGAGGACCTACGCCACCTCACCTTCTCATTCACTAATGTCATGGCATAGCTTGCCAGAGGAGAGCCGCTCTCTCTAGAATACCTTATCCGGAGCACCCCGATAGCGCTCCCATCCGGTCTCCGCAACACCGTAGAGACCGTTGGCCACCTTATGGCGCAACACACTTCTCCATCCCCCACGAATGACAAGTTCGTGGGGATGACCAAATATGTCACAGAATCTTTCCACGACCTCCTCGCAGGAGAATCAGAGTCACCCTCCAGCTCTGACTCCAGAAGGGGGAGCCATCATCCCTCTCATGAATGTTTCATGGCAGGTACCCCCATGGGGCATGTCAAAAGCATCCACAAGGGAGAGGTTACCCCAATGAACAACTTCAACGACGAGGTCGAGTGGGATGTAGGGGCCCCACCTCGCCTACGGGTAGAGCAGTAGAAGGCCCAGCACTAAGAGCTTGAGGAAGAACGACTCCAGCTTGAGCAGGAATACATGGAGCTCAAGCGAGAGATCGAGTGCCATGGAGACGGATGGTGTGCGCATGCCATGGCCCGCAACGTGAACCAGAGGATCATCGAGGGCGATGAAGCCCTACCACACTTTACTCGAGTGAGCTAGAACATTGCTACTATGGTGGCCTTGCTTCGGGGGCTTCCGAGGCCCACGACGCCCTAGGATTGTCGGACCCATCACGAGATTCGCATGCTACTCGAGCATACGGTGGTGCAATAGGCTTAGAGCTTGTTGTCCCAATGATGTGAGCTCGATGCCAGCCAGTGCACACTCTTAGAATGACCCAACAAGGACATGTTAGTCCACTAGGCACCACAAGATGGTAGGCCACGCACCGCGGTCCCGGTGCATGAGCGTCTCAACCGCCACCGTGATGCATGTGACACCCTCGATGCCCGTAGGCGTGCCCGCGGCGATGCGACAGAGGGGCTAGCTGCGGCTACCACCCTCGTCGTGGCGGACGCTACAACAATGGTGAGGACCGAAGCCCAAGCCCTGACTTGCCAGGACCTCAGGCCTTCGACCGACATATCCTCAACGTCGTCTTCCCACCACGATACCGACCACCGACCAACATCCCAAAATACTCTGGGGAAACAAACCCTGGACTATGGCTCGAGGATTATCAGCTTGCTTACCAAGCCGATAGAGTGGATAATGACGATTTCATTATCCGCAACCTTCCATTATTCCTAGCCGATTCGGCGCGAACATGGTTGGAACACCTTTCGCCCAATAGAATCCAAAGTTGGGCGGACCTAAAAGAGATCTTTGTGGGAAACTTCCAGGGCACATACGCGTGTCCTAGGAACCCATGGGATCTCAAAAACTATTGACAGAAGACTGGAGAAACCCTTCATGGGTACATCCGGCGCTTCTCTAGGCAGGGCAATGAGTTGCCCAACATTGTCGACGTCGATGTCATAGGAGCTTTCCTGTCTAGGACCACCTATGAGTCCCTGGTCCATAAGCTAGGATGTAAGGGCCCATGAACCATCAAGGAGCTCCTCGACATCACCACTAGCCATGCCTCAGGTGAGGAGGTGGTCGGAGCGATCTTCGACCACCTCAAGGGCAAGGCAAAGCGGGACGAGGAAGCCGACGAAGGCGCCTCTAACTGTCCTACCAAGAAGAACAAGCAGCGGCGTGAGGGCTCGCTCGTGGCCACCGTCGACCACAAGGGGGGTCAAAAGCCCGCCGAGGGTACCCCAAACCACTTTGAGAAGCTGCCCGAAGGGTCATGCCCAAACTATGCCTTCCCCATCAAGCATCTATACAAGGACTGTGGCCTCATGAAGTGGTTCTTATCCGAAGGCTCCAACAAGGAGGAGCATAGGGGGACCCAAAGCTGACTACAGATGATGCTGAGGGGAAGGACAATGGCTTTCCGACACTAGATGGCCGCCTCATGATCTTTGGAGGGTTGGTGGCCTATGACTCCAAGTGCCGCTAGAAGCTTGCGCACCACGAGGTCTATACGACCGAGCCAGCCGCGCCTTCCTTCATCCGATGGTCAGAGTCTACCATAACCTTTGATCAGACTGACCACCCAAAAAGCGTCCCATAGCTGGGATAATATCAGCTCATGGTTGACCCGATCATCGGCACAAAGTGGCTCACCAAGGTACTGATGGATGGAGGCAGCGGCCTCAACATCATGTATGTTGAAACACTCAACACCATGGGCATCGATCGAGCGTGTGTTCGGCCGACCGAGGTGCCTTTCCATGGCATCGTGCCTAGAAAGCAGGCCATGCCACTTGGGCAGATCAATCTGCCCATCACCTTCGGGGATCCATCCCATTATAGGATGGAGACCCTTACCTTCGAGGTGGTTGGGTTCCATGGAACCTACCACGCCATCCAGGGACATCCATGCTATGTGAAGTTCATGGCATCCCCAACTACACCTATCTAAAGCTGAAGATGTCGGGTCCATGTGGGGTCATCACCATCGACACCTCCTTCGAGCACGCCTATGAGTGCGAGGTCGAGTGCTACGAGCACGTCGTGGCAATTGTTGCCTCCAAAGAGCTCGCGGCCATCAGGAAGGAGGTTGCTGAAGAAGCACCCAACCCCAAGTGGTCGGCCAGGTCTTTTGAATCTATAGAGGGTGCCAAGGAGGTCCTCATAGACCCTAGTGGCTCTAAGGGCAAAGTGGTGCGCATTGGCACCACGCTTTCATCCGAATAGGAAAGCGCGCTCGTCGACTTCCTCCATGCCAATAGAGACATCTTTGCATGGAAACCCTCAGATATGCTAGGCATTCTGAGAGAAGTTGCTGAGCATGCCTTGAAGATTAGGCTAGGCACCAAGCCAGTGAAGCAATGCCTGCGTCGCTTTGACGAGGAGAAACGCAGAGCGATCGGCGAGAAGATTGTGAAGCTTTTGGTGGCCGGGTTCATCAAGGAAGTATACCACCACGAGTGGTTAGCCAATCCTGTTCTTGTACAAAAAAAAGAGTAGGAAATGGAGAATGTGTGTTGACTACATGGGTCTCAACAAAGCATGTCCAAAGGATCCATTTCCTTTGCCACGCATAGACCAAGTAGTCGACTCGACCTCAGGGTACGAAACCCTTTACTTCCTTAATGCGTACTTTGGGTATCATCAAATCGCAATGAAAGAGTCTGACTAGCTCATGAGATCTTTCATCACCCCATTCGGATCATTCTGCTATGTCATAATACTATTCGGTCTGAAAAATGCAAGGGCTACGTACCAGTGTTGCATGCTCAAGTGTTTCGGGGACCTCATCGGGCGAACCATTGAGGCCTACGTGGATGACATCATGGTCAAATCCAAATGGGTTGACTAGGTCATAGCCGGCCTAGAACATACCTTCATGAAACTCCAAGCAAACGACATCAAGCTCAACCCCGAGAAGTGTGTTTTCGGGGTCTAAAGCGATATGCTGCTAGGTTTTATCGTTTCCGAGCATGGCACCGAAGCCAACCCAGAGAAGATCTCATCCATCATGAGGATGGGCCCGATTTAGAACATAAAGGGGGTACAATGAGTTATAGGGTGCCTCATCACGCTTAGCCATTTTATCTCACGCCTCGGCAAATAAGGTCTCCTCCTCTATCAGCTCCTAAAGAAGGCCGACCATTTTGAATGGACGCTCGAGGTCTAGGAGGCACTTAACATGGTCAAGCAGCTTCTGATGAAGGCTTTGATCCTGGTCCCTTTCGATTGATAAGGAACCGCTTCTGCTCTACATCGTAGCCACCACACAAGTGGTCAGCGCCGCCCTAGTGGTAGAGCGAGAAGAAGAGGGACACGCCCTCAAAGTGCAGCGTCCCGTATACTACATTAGTGAGGTCTTGTCTGATTCCAAGACCCGCTACCCCTAAATCTAGAAGCTCCTGTATGCCGTCCTCATCACCAAAAGGAAGTTGCGTCACTACTTTGAGTCGCATCTAGTGACGATCGTGACGTCCTTCCCTCTCGGTGATGTCATCCAAAATAGGGATGCCATAGGAAGAATCACCAAGTGGGCACTCGAGCTAATGGGTCAAGGCATTTCATATACCCCCCAGATGGCCATCAAGTCCCAAGTGTTGTCTGATTTCGTTGCAGAGTGGACCGAGGTCCAAATGCCACCAGCAGTCATCGACCAGGAGTCCTAGACGATGTACTTCGATGGATCGCTGATGAAGAAAGGCGCCAACGCAGGGCTGGTCTTTGTTTTGCTCCTCGATGTACGCATGAGGTACATGGTTCACATCCATTTCCCCTCCTCCAATAATGTGGCTGAATATGAGGCGTTCATCAATGGCCTGTGCATCGCCATCGAGTTGAGTATCCGATGGCTTGCCATCCGGGGCTACTCCTTGCTAGTCATCGACCAAGTCATGAAGGAATCAAGCTGGCACAACACCAAGATGGCTACATATTGCCGAGAAGTCTGCCAGCTGGAGGACAAGTTTGACGGTCTTGAGCTCAATCACATCCTGAGGTGTCTCAACAAGGTGGCCGACACACTAGCAAAAGCGGCATCCGGCCACAAGCCAGTGCCAATAGGCATCTTCGCTATCAATCAGTACAAACCCTTGATCTACTATGAGGAGCCAAAACAAGTCGGTGATGGGCCGCCTACCCTGGGCTCGGGGGCTAACCAACCATCAACTCCATCCGACCCCGAAGTCATGGAGCTTGATGAGGATCCAGTGACAAAGCCCAACCCTCTGGCTGACTGGAGGGTGCCTTACCTCGACTACCACCTCTGTGAGGCACTGCCGATGGACAAAATGAAGCCTCAGCAGCTCGCATGTCGTGCCAAGTCCTTTGCCATTATTGATGGTGAGTTCTACAGGCAAAGCCACACCGGGGTCCTACAGCGCTGCATCCCCATAGAACAAGGGAAGCGGTTGCTGAGCGATATCCATAGTAGGGTCTGCGGTCATCATGCCACGCCTAGAACCCTGGTCAGAAATGCATTCTAACAAGGCTTCTACTGACTAACTGTGGTAGCTGACGCTGAACATATTGTGTGCACCTACAAAGGGTGTCAATACTATGCTCGATAGACCCATCTGCTAGCCCAAGCACTCCAGACGATCCCCATCATGTGGCTATTCATGGCCTAGGGGCTCGATCTGGTTGAACCTCTCAAGAGGGCGCCCGGGGGCTATACGCACTTGCTTGTCACCGTAGACAAGTTTACAAAGTAGGTAGAGGCTCGACTGATCTCCGCGATCAAGTCCGAGCAAGCCATGCTGTTCTTCCTTAACATTGTCCATTGCTTTGGAGTCCCAAACTCCATTATCACGGACAACGGCACGTAGTTCACCAGAAAGAAGTTCCTCCGATTCTGCGATGAATACCACATTCATGTTGATTGGGCTACCATGGTGCACCCTTGCACGAGTAGGTAGGTCAAGTGCACAAAAGGCATGGTCCTAACAGGCCTCAAGCCTAGGATCTTCAACCGGTTGAACAAGTTTGGCGAACGATGGGTCATGGAACTTCCTGCGGTGCTCTAGAGCCTGAGGGTTAGGATGGAGCGCCAAGGGTCAGGATGTACGATGAATGGGGAGCCAAGGCGTCCCTCGAGGATGCCATGGACCAGCTAGATGAAGCATGTGATGTTGCCCTCCTCCGCTCGGCTAGGCACCAACAAGTGTTACACTGGTACCATAGCCGTCGAGTGCGCGGTCGAGCCTTCAACGTCGGGGACCTAGTGCTCCACCTCGTCCAGAGCAACAAGAACCGCCACAAGCTCTCTCCACCATGGGAGGGACCATACGTCATCGAGAAGGTGCTCTGAATAGGCACCTACAAGCTCAAGACCATCGATGATGAAGTCTTCGTCAATGCCTGGAACATCGAGCAGCTACGTCACTTTTACCCTTAATATACACACACTTTCTCTTATCAGTTTTGCTATCGACTCCGCGATCTTTAGTGACACCCGACCCCAGCAACGGCAAGGGATCAGGCCTCACTCAGGGGCTAATAAGAGCAAATCTATCTGGTAGACATTCTCTACACTCGACCCTTTCTCATGTTAAGACCTAGAAACAAGGGTTGAGGAAACGAACGCTGAGTAAAACTAGTTGGACTGTAAGAAACCTATGCCCCAGCGACTACGGCGTTTTTGCTCACTAGCGTGATTAGAGTTTTTTCCACACCCTGAGCTTTTTAGCCTTAACTACAGAAAGAGTCGGTACGCGTCTAAGAGTATATCCACCTAACAAACATTCTCTGTGCTCGACCCTCTCTCATGTTGAGACCTAGAAGCTAGGGTTGTGGAAACGAATGCTGAGTAAAATTGGTCGGACTACAAGAAACCTACGCCCCAGCGGCTACGGCGTTTTTGCTCACCAGCATGATCAGAGTTTGTTCACCCGCACCCCGAGCTTTACGGCATCAACGACAAAAAGGGTTGGAACACACTAACCTTTTTATACAATAAGGGGAGAAGGGCAAAAAAGTTGTTTGGTCGTAACAAAATTTAAGATTTTATCCATTTATTACAAGTTCGCCACCTGGCTTATCTGCCTAACTAATTTCTTGGGTGGGATGATCTCATCCTCTATCTTCGCAGGTAAGTCCAATGACAGTGGGTCACACAAGTCAATTGGACGGCTTGGCCACTGCCGAGAGATGGGTAAGGAGTAGTAGGATGCCCCATGCGGGTTATGCCAACTCTGTCACGAAAGACGGACCCAGATTCCACTCGGACATGTCCGATAAGAGCTCTCTGAACCTGTCACTTGAGCCATCAAGGTAAGTCATGTGCTAGCAGGTCACCCAAGTCGATCGGATGGCTCGGGCCGCTACCGAGAGATGGGTCATCTCTAAGTGACACCCAACCCTAGCAACGGCAAGGGGTTGGGCCTCTCTTAGGGGCTAGCAAGAGTGTCTATTCAGTAGACATTCTCTATGCCCGATCCCTTTCTCACGCTAAACCTAAAGGCAAGGTGTGTAGAAATAAACGCTGAGTAAAACTGGTCAGACTGCAAGAAACCTATGCCCCAGCGGCTATGACGTTTTTGCTCACCAGCGTGATAAGAGTTTTTGTCCCCATACCCTGAGCTTTAGGCTTTGCCTTCCTAGGAAGGGTTTGGAGGGGGGCCACCTGTGGAATCTCCATCAAGGAGAGGCCAGCAGGTCGCCCAAGTCGATCGGATGGCTCAGGCAGCTGCCGAGAGACGGGTAGGGAGCAGCAAGATGCCCTATGCGGGTTATGCCGACTCTATCATGAACGATGGACCCAAATTTCACACGAACATATCTGGTAAGAGCTCCCCAAACCCATCACTCGAGCCATCGAGGTAACTTTACTTCTTTAGTGCATGAGCATTCATTCATCCATTCTCATGCATGTATTCATACATTCATCTCATCCATTCAAGCATCGCATATGCAATTATTGTGTCACAACGTTTCGTGTCGCGTCACAAAGCGGTAGTCGTCTTATTTGATATGAGCGGCGACCGACCGAGGTTCGAAGGCCGGCCCACGAAGGGCTCGAGGCCGCCTCGCGTCAAACAGAGCCAGGAGAGAAAACAAAGATGAGCCCCAATGGCCTTTGCCTGACCCGCTCAGAAGCGGACAGGGTCATCTCAACCTTCTTGTTTGATCCTAACCTTGAGCTAAGCCCATAGAATCTCCATCGAGGAGATGCCAATGGGCCACCTGAGTTAGTCTTTGGAACAACTCGAGCATCTGTTGGGAGGCGGGTTAAGGAGTAGTGGAATGCCACATGAGGGCTATGCTGACCCTGCCACGAACGATGGACCCGGATTCCACTAGGACATACCCATTAGCGAGCTCGCCGAGCATGACACTCGAGCCATCGAGGCAACTATCATTAGCTCAACCCCTCCGATTGTGGAAACTATGGACGGGGCAACGCATAAACTTGGTCAACCCCTACCGAGCCCAATGGGGCTCGAGGGCTTGAGCCGCCTGACCTAGACTCGGAACTTCAATCGACCAAGGTTCGAAGGCCAGCCCACAAAGGGCTCAAGGCCGCCTCGTGTCAAATAGAGCTAGGGGAGAAAACAAAGATGAGCCCCAATGGCCTTTGCCTAACCCACTCAGAAGCGGACAGGGTCATCTTGACCTTCTCATTCGATCCTAACCTTGAGCCAAGCCCACAGAATCTCCGTCGAGGGGAGGCCAATGAGCCACCTGAGTTGGTCTCTAGAACGACTTAGGCATCTGCCGGGAGGCGGGTTAAGGAGTAATGGAATGCCACATGAGGGCTATGCTAATACCGTCACGAACGATAGACCCTAATTTCACTCGAACATACCCATTAGCGAGCTCGCCGAGCGCAACACTCGAGCCATCGAGGCAAGTCTCGTTAGCTCAACCCCTCTGACTGTGGAAACTACAGATGGGGCGATGCATAAAACTCGGTCGCCCCTACCGAGCCCAATGGGGCTTAGGGGCTCTAGCCGCTTGACCCCTACTCAGTAATTCGACCGACCAAGGTTCGAAGCCCGGCCCACGAGGGCTTAAGGCCGCCTCGCGTCAAATAGAACCAGGGGAGAAAATGCAGATGAGCCCCAGCGGCCTTTGCCTAGACCCACTCAGAAGCAGACAGGGTCATCTTGACCTTCTCATTCGATCCTAACCTTGAGCCAAGCCCACAGAATCTCCATCGAGGGGAGGCCAGCAGGCCACCTGTGTCAGTTCCCGAAACGACTTGGGCATCTGTCGGGAGGCCATCATGAACGATGGACCCAGATTCCACTCGGACATGCCCGTTAGCGAGCTCACCAAGCGCGTCACTCGAGCCATCGAGGCAAGTGATGTTAGCTCAACCCCTCTAGTTGTGGAAACCACGGACGGGGTGATGATCACAAAGATGAGCCGACCCTCGACTGGACCCTGCTACACGCGGGGGCTTGAGGAAAGTTGGACTCATAAGGAGACCGAATGCGCGGTCGCAGAACGATAGCTTAGATCCTAGGGAGGGGATATGTGTGAAAACTAAGAATAACGTTTCTAAAACAAGAGACGCTTTCTACTAATAGTTTTGCTATCCTCTCCTCGATCTTTAGTGACACTCAACCCCAGCAACGGCAAGGGGTTAGGCCTCACTTAGGGGCTGATAAGGGTATATATATACCCTTTATGAAACAATCGTTGTGCCTAACCCCTTCCTCACATTAAAAACCTAGTGGCAAGGTTTACGGAAATGAACGACTGAGTAAGGCTGGTCGGACTGCAAGAAACCTACACCCTAGCGGCTACGGCGTACTCGCTTACCAGCATGATCAAAGTTTCCCACCTACACCTTGAACTCTATGGTCTTAACAAACGAAAGGGTCAGAACGCATTAACCCCTTTTCACAAATAAAAAGGGAGAAAAAACAAATTTGTTCACACCGAAATAAAAGAATAGACTTGTCGAACAAAACACAAGGGTCAAAACTTGTTCGATTATTACAAAAATGGCCACACAACCTATTTAACTAATTAGCCGCTCCTAGGAAGAACTATGCCTTCTATCCTGTCCGCCACGTCCTGCGAAAGGGGAGCCACCGTCGTTTCCATCTCCTCCAGCTCGTGGATTTCATAACCGGGCGTGTAGCCGTGGCTCATTGCCTCCAGATCGATGTTGTCCCCATAATGAGAATGAGCAATCATGAAGGACTGATTGACCCCAGTGCAAAGGGCATTCCTCTTGAGTTGGTGTACCCAAGCTATGATCTTAATGGCACGGGCCACGAGCAAGCTAGCCCCCTTCGACTGCACCACCTCAAGGTCATCGCAGACCACTCCGAGGGTGGCGCTCAGGATACTGAGCTCATCACTCTCCACCTTAAGATTCCTCCTCACCTCAGCAAGATCCATAGCTAGCCTAGCAGAAATGCTCTCGGCCTCTAGTCTCTGGGCTGTTGTGCTTTCAAGCTCGTCCTAGAGGGACCTGACCCTCTATTGCGCATCATTGCGCTCTTGGTAGGCCTAGTCATGCTCCCGAAAAGCCTGGTCGTGCTCCTCGTGAGCCGCGCCGCATTTCAAGCAGAGCCTCTCCGTGGTTTGGATCAGTTCATCCCACTCCTTGTGCAGCTGAGCGACCACCATGGCATCTAGGCTCGCCCTCTTCTCTAGGGCCACGAGCTTCTCCTTGCCCCCAGCTTTAGATCCCTTTCCTTCTCAACCTCACCTAGAAGGTCAAGGATCTGCTGGCGGCTCTCAGCATCCTTCTAGAGAACTCATCTCGCTCCTTCTTGACCCTGGTGGCTTCTTCATCATCCTTCCACGACCTCGCCGATAGGGCCTTGAACACCTTCTTGGCCTCATCAGCATCCCAATAGGCCTCAGCCACCCACAACTGAAGATTGGCCACCTCCTCGGTGAGGGGGTTAGCTCAGCCACCCTTTGCTAGGTGGCAACAAGCTGAGCTATCACCTCCCCATGCAGCCACACCTCCTCGACGAGGCGATCCTAGGCTTCCTTCTATTGACGAAGGAACCAAGATTTCCCCTAGCTACGAGCTATAAGGGACTATAGAAAGATAATGGTCAGGATACAAAAAGTATATAAAGGAAGATAAGGGCAAGAAGCATGACCAAGCAATACCCCGCTGGAGGGAACAAGGACATCGCGCAATGCGCCCACGGTGTGGTCCAGGGCCTCAAGCACGGACATGATCCCCACGTCGAGGCTCTCCCACTCCATGCTCTATGTGGCATCGTCCAGGGTAAAAAGCAACGATGTCGGATCCTATGGATCCGCCCACTAGAACAGGGGCTCACCCCATGTGGGCGAGCCGCTGCCCACCAATGTCAGGGCCAAGGATGATTCCTCACTGGCTCTAAACGCCACTGACCCCTATCACCGTGACGTCCACGCTGGGATGCCGCCTTTGGCGATGGAAGGGGTCAGCGGTGCGGACACCAACCTCTCTCCCAGCACCATGACTTCTGGGGCCCCTCGGCCACGTCCCCCTCCATTCGGCCCATGCCAAGCACCGTCGCTTGGGCCGCCGATGGCACGGGGCGCGCTGGTGCCTCAGGAGCCGCTACGGTTGCGCCCGACTGTGACCCATCTATCACGGCCACCTCCACCTCCACCTGCATCAATGGGGTCATGACCGGCTATGCCGCGCGCACCACAGTTGGCACCACGAGTGCGGTCGGTAGCCCCGTCCGTCCCACCATTGGCAACGGTATCGCGGCCGTCACTGGTTGCTCTGCGACCTTCGAAGGTGCCCCTTGAACGCCTGAGTCCGCATTCCCACCAAGGGATAGGCGCCACCATGGGCAGCGCCTGACCAGCCGGCGACATGGTCACACTAGCACCGCTACCGCCCAAAATGGGTGTGACACCAGTCGACGGCTACCACCTCGATTAGAGGGCGATGCTCTTCTTTGGCGCCAACGCCAAAGGATTCCGTTGCCTACCGATGTTGCAAGGGATGAAAAACATAAGTCACAATGAAATCCGACTAAAACAGGAAAAAAATAAAGGAATTAATAACTCGCCTCAGTGTCGTCGGGCGGTAGATGCGTTTGAGGGGTGAACCCCTCGACCTTTGCTCTGCCTCATCGGAATGAGGCCGTTTTGAGCCCACACCCTGCGCCTTGGCAGAGGAGCTCACCCCTGGTAGCTCCTGGGGCACACTGGCGGAATGCCTTGCTCCCCTTGGCTCTTCGAGCGCGACAGCGGAGCCACCCACCTCTATTGGCTCCTGGGGCAGGCTGATGGTACGTCCCACCCCCGCTGGCTCCCCTTACGTGCCCTACCCTCTATGGAACGAGAAGGGTCTTGACGCCTGCAAGGACGAACCAACGCCTGTCAGCACATCCTTGTTCTCTAGGTCATCCCACTCGATATCATGGGCTACCAATTTTTCTTCCTCCATCACCTCATCGTCGTCACCATCATCATCATCATCATCATCGTCATCGTCGGTGTCCTCCCCTCATTCCCATGCCTGTAGCTTTCGCTGCTTCTTCCTCTTCTTATCCTCCTTCACCTTCCTCAGCTGCTCACCCTTGTGTGATTCGCCGTCCTCATGGCCGAATCCCTCGACAACGACGCCGGGTGATCCATGAGGATGAGGTCCCTCGGCTGGTCTCGCCCCTCTCAAAGTTAGTATCATGGGGTCAGGAAATCAAATGAAGAGAATGCAAGAGAAAGGGAAACTTACAAAGATGACGTAGCCTGGCTTTGGCCACATCGGAGGATGCCCCAGCACCGGGTAGACGAAGTCGAGGGTGGCACCCGTGTCATCCCGCAAAGGCTCCATCGCCTCTTTGATGTGTTGTGCGATCTCAGAGTTGGGGAGCGTTCCCTCGACGACCGTCATTTCATCGAATGACACCTCAGGCGCCATCGCGTATAGCGGGAGCGCATGCATCATCAACGGCACCACCCTCCTCACGTGGTAAGCCCCAATGATGCTCGACCCCTTCAGGCCATTCTCCTTCAGGATATGGATGGTGGCAATGTGGTATTGGATCTTCTTCTTGTCCTTCTCTAGGATGCCCCACTTCCTCCATTGCTCTAGGGCCTCTTCGATCAGGCGCCTAGTGAACTCTGGCAGAGGGGCGGCGGTGTCATTCTTGAGGTAGAACCACTACGAGTGTTACCCCTTGTTGGACATCAAGAGCCACACGAATAGGTACTCACCGACCCGATTGTTCCAAAGTTGGATACCGGAGCACCCCATCAACATGTGCAGCTCTTGCCTGCCGCTTTTCTACCTCTTCTTCTAGAGGATGATGGCGAAGAAATGTCTCCATAAGTCAAAGTGGGGGCTGATCCCTAGGAATCCCTCGCATAGCGCGACAAACACCGCTATGTGTTGGATCCCGTTGGGATTGAGATGTTGTAGCTCAATCTTATAGTAGTGTGTAGCCCCCTAAGAAATTTGTGGGCAAGGGTCGTGAGCCCATGCTCGTGGAAGTGGGTGAATGACACCACATAGCTATCGGGTGGCGATGACAAATACTCATCGCCGAGCAGCAACCACTCCTCGGCCGAGGTTCGCGTGCGAAGAAGACCGCGATGGACGAGGCCCTCCATGCGCTGGAAGGTGATGTCAGAATGGCACCACGGATCCATTAGAGGTGGGGGCGGATGGATGTAGGCTCAACGGCGGTAGAGATGCGGAGGCAGGAAACCTAAGCATTGGTGGTGGCGGCGTGGCTGTGGAGGTAGGGAATTAGGCGTGCGTATGAAACATGGAGGGCTAGCCCTTTGGTTTTATAGGGGCGATGGGTGCGAGGAAACCAACTGTCCGCCTAGATCTCCACGTCTACCATGACCTATCACCATGACTCGTCGTGGGGTGTGCGCACGCAACCTATGGCCGTCCCCTTAGAAAACACGCCGGACATTTTGCCTTCCCAAACGGGCCATGACCCATCATAGGTAAAAGGGATACAAAGTTGAAAAGGCTCCTACGGCCCGTCTAGGCCTAGGAGTTTGAAGGTTGGCCCACCGATGGGTTCAACAACCGCTCCGGGCACCTTTAGAGTGAAGGGTGGAAAGGGATAGGCCCGCTAGCGGCCAGAACCCGGGTGGACGAGCATCGCAGGCATCCCGGCCCATGTTCAAGTCTCGACTAGGTACGATCCATGGTTTTTCCTTGAAGAAACACAGAGAGCCCTTGGGACCGATAGAACGGACCTAAGAACTATATGGATTAACCGCTGACAATCTAGAGTCAGTCACCAGTTGACCCAAGCAGGACCCCAGCGAATGGGATGCCAGGGCCCCATTCAGACTAGCCCGTTAATAGCTCACCGAGCGCCATGATTCATCCATAAATGAAAATTGTGGCACGGCTCAGCCCCTCCGTTTTTATCAGAAAAAATGCTTGAGGGAAAACTATCACAAAGACGAGTCGACCCTAGACTGGACCCCTGCTACGGGTGGGGCTCGAGGAAAGTTGGACTCGCAAGGAGACCGAACGTGCGATCGTAGAACAACAGACCCCCGTAGGGGTCAGAATCAGGAAAGACCTTTTCTGACCCACCAAATCTCACGGCTATACCCCTGAGGGGTCTGATCTCGACAAAAGGGAATCACCGTCTCGAGGTCATGCCATGGGCGATAAAAGAAGGCCAAGGCCTTCAGAGTCCTCCTATTCGGAAAAGCCTCCGAAGGAGTATTCTACTCCTCCATAGGCTCGGGGGCAACTGTCGGGGACCAATAATAGGGTACTCGAAGAGCAGGAGCTAATGACCACTAACATCAATTCATCTGAGTAATCAAGAGCGTGACTACAGCTCCCACCGACCCCCGGGTATGTGGGCTCCACTTCGCCCGACCCCAAGGCCTCGGAGGGCGGGCTCCACCTCACCCGACCCTGAGGCTGCGGGCTCTACCTTGTCTGACCCCGAGGCCGCAAGCTCCGCCTCGCCTGACCTCTGAGGACGGGCTCCACCTGACCTGACCGCGAGGTCGCGGGCTCCACCTCGCTCGACCTCCAGGGGCGGGCTCCGCCTCGCCCGACCCCAAGGCCGCGAGCTCCGCCTCACCCGACCCCGAGGCCGAGGGCTCTGCCTCGCCCGTCCCCGAGGCCGCACGCTTCACTTCGCCCAACCTCTGGGGAAGGGCTTCGCCTCGCCCGACCCCGAGGCCGTAGGCTCCGCCTCACCCGACGGGGCCCCATATCACCGCCAACCACTCCAGGTCTAGGCGTATGGGCCTGGGTCAAAACTCTGACACCAAGGAAGAGACTGGCACACCCTGATGTAACCCGTGCCCGTGATGGGCCATACCTGAGGGTTTACATCAAGAACAATGTCGGGCGTGCCGGTGCTGTTCTGCCTAACCATCATACGAACGCTGATAGGCGCGTCAGTTCATCACGATGTCCGTCGGGATGGAATGGAATGCCATGACCGGCAGACGACGTCTGCGCATGGCGCCAGTGACGGACAGGGCCACGACGTGGAGCTGCCCCTATTGACATCTACAGGGTCGGCGGGACACGCATGAAGGAGAAGAAGGACCCGGCGATCCTGAAAGACTTCTTCTCCCTCTCGTTCTTCTCTTTTCCTCCGCTGTAACCCGTACTTTCCCTTGGCCTATAAAAGGGAAAGCAGGACGTCCCATGGAGGGGATCGACCCATCGAGGACCGATCGAATCACCCCGAACCGATCAGAACACGAGATAAACACACAAGAACACGACACGAACACATGGCTGAACAACGATCAAGCTCTCAGCACCCGTTCACTCTTTCCACCAGAGACTTGGGATCTTTTCCCTCTCTCGCCCGTTTGTACCATCTACTACAAACTTACAGTGCTAGTAACACGAGCAGCAGCAACGAACTAGATGTAGGGACTTTCTCCACGAACTAGTATAAACCTCGTATCCTCTAAGCACACCATCCGAGCCAGACGCGCAAGATTAGAAATTTACTCGTCGGTGGTAACTCGAAACACCGACATAAACCTAAAGAATTTGGGGGTCTGTGCTTTATAGATACCAGAGCCATGAATATTGCTCTGCTTTGTAAGTGGATTTTCAGACTGGAGAGTGGAGAAGAGAGCATGTGTATGAATTTGTTGAGGAGGAAATAGCTAAGAGGGGCAGATTTTCTGTCAGAGTAAATGTGTAGGTAATTCTCAGTTTTGGCAGGGCCTACATTCCGTTAAGGGGTGGTATGAGAAAGGTAAGGGACATATTGTAAGAAGTAGTAAACAAACGAGATTTTGGAGAGATGTATGGTTAGAGGAGTGTCCTCTCTCGGTGTGTTTCCTTAAAATCTACAAGATCTGTCATGATCAGGATATATCAGTCCAGATTGCTGGGGAAGCTAATTGGAACTTTAGCTACAGGAGGTGCTTTGGGGCAGCTGAGATGGATGAGTGGAGGGAGCTTATGGAAAAATTGGAGCGTGTGCAATTATCAGATGAGGATGATGGAGTGACATGGAAGCTTAAACAGTCGGGCAAATATTCCACAAGAAGTTTATATCGGCTCATCACTTTTTTGGGGGGTTATTGACACTGGATGATGAAAATTTGGAATACCAAGATCCCCTTGAAGGTGCAAATTTTTCTATGGATGGCGTGGCACGACAGGATCCAGACAACTCAACAGCTGAGGAGGAACTGGGATGGTTCTAAAGATTGTAAATTCTGCCTAAAAGAGGAATCTGTAAATCATTTACTGTTCAAATGTCCAATAGCAGTAGCAACATAGTGCTGGGTCAGGGATAGCTTAGGCTGGGAGCGAGGAGCGAGCTCCCTCTTCTGTCAAAAGCTTTCATGACATCATTAATAATAGTGGAGGGGATTCTAGAGGTTTATTTTGGTGGGTCATGGCGGGAGTTGGGCGGTCGCTATGGAAAACTAGGAATGACCTAGTCTTTTCTAACATTGTGATCAAATCACCTAAACAAGTAGTTTATAAAACATTTGGATTTTTGAAGCAGTGGTGCAAGATGGCGAAAAAGGATGGAGCAAGGATGGAAAGCTGGTTGGCGAAGCTGAAGGAAGGCTTGACGAGATGGTGACCTGCGCCTAGAGGCTGTCTTTTGTTTTCTCTGTATAATCTTCTGTTAGACAGCTCTTTGCCGCTGGGTGCTTGTTTGAGTCTGGAACTCTAGGACTTTGGCGTTGCGTGTTTTGGAGTCTGTTAAGGTTGTGGTGGGGAGCGTTTATTCGTTCTATTGTCCTCAATGTAAAGCTGGTATCCCCAGCATGAACATCTTTTAAGCTTTCAAATAGAAGCTGGGCTAAAAGCCTTTGGTCTAAAAAAATTAATGTAAATAAACAATTTACTCTGAACTCAAAATCTATATTTATACATCCTATAATTATAAACTCCACTAGAGTTCTATCTTAATATGCAAGCTGTTCATCTCAGCTATCTACTATCCTATATAATTACAGTCCACAAGCATCTGCTATTATAATGCACACGCTATCGAAACACATCATCCACTAACATGTATTTAGTTATTCATAATAGCATGTTACACCATTCACTGATATTAATTTATAATAGTTTATTTTTTATATAAGTAATAATTTGTATAATTTTATTTTAAATCATCCACAATTTCTGCATGAGGTGTACTTTTAGTTTAAAGGAAAGTCGACGACTTCTAAGTACGGCTCCAGCCCCGGCCGGTACGTCGGCCTAGACGTTCTATATATTGATGAATTGGACTAACTCATCTGTAGCTAAAGGAATATATGATTTTTCCAACTCCAATTATTAATGATCATACGTACTTTGTATGATCTTGGAATATTTTCTATCAATCTAGATCATATTTCCTCCGTTCACAATATCCCATTATCAACGGTTAGTGAATTTCAATTGATGAATACCCTAGAAGTCTATAAACCATTAATTCATGTTCAGGACACATACATCTCATTTATATAAGGGCGGCACGTGCAACGGTCGTCCCTTTCCCGTCTCCATGTTGGTAATTTTACGAAAAACTCCTCTGTTCCACTTGGAGACGGACTCCTCGTCGCCTCACGAGACGACGCCGAAAGCCCGTGCTCCGAGGCCCAATCAACGGGGAGAGCTGCGTTGTACGACCGCGTCTTCTCAAGTCGACGCCGCGCTCAGATCCCGTGTGGGGCACTCGCGGATTGTGCTTTGCGCGCGGGATGGTGCTCCGCTCCTCCTCATGCCAGCCGCGTTGCTCCTTGCCACGTCAAGCCAAGCGCCACTACGCTCGTTGCCACCGGCTGCGATACGAGGAATGGCAAGGCCGCAGGACCCATTCGTCGTGGAAGCTGCTCGACAGCTGTAGTCATCGGACGCAGACGCCCTCCAAGAGCTACTGCCGCATACTACCCTGTCGTTTGGGTCCGGCGAGATGTTGAAGCACAGGTCGTCCTCGCCGGCCATCCTCCGCCTTTGGCCCTTTTAGCTTGGAATCCCTGGTCAACTAGGTGTTGATGTGGTTGTTTGTGGGTGTTGCTTTCATGATTTGCCTCTGATTGTGGCTGATACTTTGAGCTTCGTGTTCGTGTTGCGAGCTTGCTACGGCATGTAGTTTAGGTGTTTGTTGAAATATCCATTCAAGCATCTAAAATACATGCTGATTTTTTCAGTGAAGAATGCATCTAAAATACAATATATGCTATATGATGAAACCAACCAAACTTTTTTTTTGGGTTAATTTCTCAGTTCTCACCACCGATTTATTCAACAAGTTGTTACTCACAGGGCAGTCTCCTTGCAAGTTCAGGCTATCTGAGTCGGCCTGAAACTGATAGATGGAGCCAAGTTGGATAGGATTTGTGCAAAGTATAGGGTCGGCAAAGTATATGGCAACACTACGAAAACAAAGGAAATTAGACAAAAGGCGTTGCAACTATATGTAATATAATTATATATTGATGCTTTTAAAAAATATTGTAATCATGTTACTCTTATTTATCCTTGATACATTTTCTATCAAATAGCCACGTAATGGTATGTAAAAATTTATTTATAGTTGATCCTAGCTACATGCAAAATATTAAATAGCTTAGAGACGGATCCCTGTTTGTGGGTTGTATGACATGTCTTTATATCTATCTATACGATAGATTCGAGGTGTTTAGAGACGGACCCCGTCTGTGGGTTGTACATGCCCTAAGTCCATTATAGCTGCTTGATTTATTCCATTTAAATATTTTGAAACTATGCACATCCTAATGTATCTATAGATGTATATTGCTATAAAAAAATTAAGATTCAAACTTAATCTAAAAAAATATACGAAAATAACAAATTTCAAGTGTGAGTTTTGTCCTCTAGTGCATATGCACCTGAAATGTGTTCTTTTTTATGAATTCTTACGAAACGAGATTGAATCTCAAATTTTTTGACAATGTATATCTATAGATGCACTACGAATGTGTGTAGTTTCAAAAATTTTGGAGACTCCTAAGTATGTTTATCTAAACGGTTTTTAAAATTCTATCAAGTGGAGGGTTTGCACTGAATATTTAAGGGATAGATTGTATTCTAAAGATAAATCGTAGTCAAGGATCCCAAAATCCTAGAATCTTTTTTGAGATTTCTCCAGGGCCTGACCATCCCGTATAATAAAGGGGGGAGAGAGAGAGCTCAAAACAAGTACATCCTCCGATACATAACTTTTGCTATGTGCGTATGTATATCTATTAAGAAAAGCCACACCAATTTACAGTTTGAAACGGAGAAAATAGATTTTGTTATATATCTAGACATAGAGTTTGATTGATTGTTTATATTATCTTCAGCCTGCATTAGACTTTATGTAGCATAATCTAAGCCACCATAAACATATGCAGGGTCTTGGTGTTTGATTGTTGTGCACAGACAAACCACAAATATTGTGTTTGGCCGTTTACATTTTGTTGCATGTCTTAGTTGAGGTCTTATTTTTCTAGTAGAGTGTTAGGGATAATAATATTTTATTTTTATGTACACATCGGCTTATTTTTTTCAGAACGTGCATAGCACGTGTTTCATTAAGAAGAAGTTAGAAGTTTTACACGTCCAACATCACATCACGGTGAGGTGCCATGAGCGATGAAGAAGAACACAAACATAAGGCACCGCTACGCGGTGGAACGCACGCTGTTGTAACTAACTAAGAAACTAAATGTGCAACCGAAGAGCTTGCGAAGTTGAATGAAACCTTGCTTAAGACGCCTGCGTCGCCGCCCGCCTCCCGCGAGCACCAGCCATGGGGAAGAGCTCCCGCATTGCGCGCGCTTGTACAATGACAACGGCTCTTGAAAAGTCTCGTGGAACCGAGTGGCAATGATCGGGTCAGGTGTCGGCGGCGCTGACCGTGGGGCTCTCACCAATGGCTGCCATTTGCTGAGCATGACCCGCTTGACCTGCTTCTCCGGGTTCGGGTCGTGGTAGACTGACTTGGCAGCAAGTCTATCACTGCGGCGAGGCACCAGGTTCTCGACCGACACGCGTGAGACACGAAGGCTCGGCGGCGACCGGATCAGCGGCTTCTCGAGCGGCGGCTTTAGACCGACGATCAAGCCCTCGACAGAGGTGGGTTGGACTAAAGGCGAGGCTACAACGGAAGTAAGAGGAGGGCCCGTCACGTGTATTAGTGTTGATGGGCCGTCGTCGGTGGGTTGAGTGGGCTGCCCTTCGTGGGCGTCATTGGAGGCCCCGACGGAGAGCTGCTGATGCTACGCGCTTGCTCGTCAGCCACCAGCCCCGATGCCCAGGACGCCCGCGGAGGGCTACTTTGCAGCGCCATGTCCAGCTCCAAGACCGGAAGCAGGTGCTCCGTGGATGCGAACTTTGGCTGGGCGCCAACAGTGGCATCCAAGTAAGAGTCACAAAGCATCGGATCCATCCATGGGAGCGGTGGTTGTGGCCACGATAGAATTTGAATTTCAAACTCTTGGGAGGCATCGGGCGACTGGTAGGGGGAAAACGACACCGGACATGACGAGGGTTGGTGATGTTTGCGCTCCCTTCAGTAGTAGGCACTGCCTGCGTGGCCCAGACGACGAAGGACCGATACCCAGTTGAGCCGGGCGGAGAATCTGTCCGACAATGATAGGTGGCGCTTGCTTGAAAGTTTGGTTCCACCCAAGCTCAAACTGCGGCTCTGCGTGCGCCATCGACGTCCTGGCCGTCGCCGTCGTTGTCGTCATCTTCGCCATGGCGACCAAGACGGAGTCGGCGCGGGTGCGAACCAGAGCGGCCATGGTTGCCTCCAGCAGCACAACACCGAAGACCGCGCCTTGGAGGCTCCCGCACCCGGTCCGAGGAAAGGCGCCGGGGCGAACGACCGTGCTTGCAGTTCCTTGCCCGGTGTTCCGTGCTGAGGCAGAAAAAGGCAGCGGGATGGGAAAGTGCACTGGGCGGCGATGTGGTCCCCAACCAGACAGTTGAAGCAGAGGACGACGAGTGAAGGCGGCACTGGCCGCTGGCGACGATGGTGAGGCGGGGCATGGCAGCGCCCGCGCCGACGGCTTTGAACAAGTGTGAAGCCATCGGCGTCGATAGGCGCAGCCGTCCGAGGAACGTGGCGTTAAGGAAGCGCATCTGGAGGATGGACGCGCGGTGGTGTCTGAGGTCACCTGGCATTCGTCATAAACCCAGGGCCTATCTCACGACAACGACGATGGCGGCCGCCAGACGCCGACACCCTACACCGCTGGCTGAGGCGCTGGTGCACGGGCACACGCACGACCGGCTGTGGGCCGAGCCGCTGATGCGCGGCACCCCAGCGGCCAGGCGTGGGGACTCTGACCAAATCTGCTAATGGAGCATTGAGCCAACTTAGTTCTCTGTAAGCCTGCATAATAAGAGCCTATGCAAGCAGTCAAACATGAGCAAACTCCATTATACAAGTTTGAATACATGCTAATATATGCTACCAATAGAAAAGCCAAAACGACACTTGTAATTTAGAACGGAGGGAGTAGAATCCAGATTGGTACAACAAAATCGTACGAAGTAAGTACGGTCATTAATAATTGGAATTGGAAAATCGTATATTGCTTTAGCCATAGAAGAGTCAGTTCAACTCAATATAACGTGAAATCGAGGACCAAAATGAAGATTCTGAAAACCATACAAGAGCCCTTGTATCTTTAGCCCAGTATAGGTACCAACTAGTAACAGAACATACACCGGGGCCCCCGCTAATCAGCTGCGCGTCAAAGACCCAGAGTCCTCATAACTGGTTTCTGGCTGCTGCTGCTGTTTGTCGCCAGCGCAGTCCTGGTTCTTCATGCGTGGAGAGCTCGAAGCATCGTCAACAAGGCAGCGCCGACGTACCCGCCGGGGCTGGAGCCATACCCGCTGATCGGGCACCTCCCAGAGTTCTTGGCTAACCGGCACCGCGTGCTGGATTGGATGACCGAGGCACTCGAGCGCCAGACCACGTGCACATTCGTGCTGCGCCGGCCGGGCGGCGTGCGGGGCGCGATCACGACGAGCCCTGCGAACGTGGAGCACGTCCTGCGCACCAGCTTCGACAACTACCCCAAGGGGCCCCGGTTCTCGTCGCTGCTGCACGACTTCCTCGGCCGGGGCATCTTCACCGCCGACGGAGAGGCTTGGCGCGCACAGCGGAAGGTTGCCAGCCACGAGTTCACCACGCGCTCTCTCCGTGCCTTCGTGGCGCGCTGCGTGCACGCCGAGCTACACGGCCGCCTCCTCCCGCTGCTGCGGCGCGCCGCGGCGTCCGGCGCCCCCCTCGATCTCCAGGACGCGCTCGAGCGGTTCGCGTTCGACAATATCTGTCGCGTCGCCTTCGACCACGACCCGCGCCAGCTCGCGGACAATGGCGACTACACGGCGGACTGCACCTTCGCCGATGCGTTCCGTGACGCTGCGAATCTCAGCGTGGGCCGGTTCCGGTACGCGGTCCCGGGGTTTTGGAAGATCAAGAAAGCGCTAAACGTTGGTTCTGAGAAGCGGCTGCGGGAGTCCATCGCGATGGTGCACGACTTCGCCGATCGCATAATCCAGTCGCGGCGGGAGGAGATGCTGAGAGCCGGTTTTGACAAGCACGACCTCCTGTCGCGGTTCATGGCGAGCCAGGACGAGACCTACTCCGAGTCCAAGGTGCCCCTCCGCGACGTGGTGATCAGCTTCCTACTGGCGGGGCGCGAGACCACGTCCTCGGCGCTCACCTGGTTCTTCTGTCTGCTGTCCTCGCGGCCGGACGTGCAGCGCCGCATCCGCGACGAGGTCGCTGCTGTGCGCGCCCGGCGTGCACAGGGCGACGTCAATAACGTCATCGGTTTCGACCTGGACGAGCTCCGCGAGATGCACTACGTGCACGCGGCCATCACGGAGTCGATGCGGCTGTACCCGCCGGTGCCGTTGAACACGCTGCGGGCGGAGACAGACGACGTCCTGCCCGACGGCACAGCCGTGCGGGCAGGGTGGTTCGTGACGTACACTTCATACGGGATGGGGCGGATGGAGTCGGTCTGGGGCGACGACGCGCGGGAGTACCGGCCGGAGCGGTGGCTCAACCCCGTTGACGGGACGTTCCGACCGGACAGCCCGTTCCGGTTCGTGGCGTTCCACGCGGGGCCCAGGCTGTGCGTGGGCAAGGAGATGGCGTACATCCAAATGAAGTCCATCGTGGCGTGCGTGCTGGAGGAGCTCGACGTCGCGGTGGACGGCGCGTACAGGCCCCGGCAGGTTGCGTCGCTGACGCTGCGGATGGCGGACGGGAGCAGAGACGAGACTGACGAGCTGCTGTTGCGAACTTACAAGCTATCACAACTCCATCAGTTCCTACACCAGGCAATGCTATGTTGACTGTTCGTTATCGTCCCGTGTTGCATTTTGGAATCTCCATCATGCAGGCCACGCTTCAGGATCCAAGTAAAAGTCTTTTTTTCATTTCTTTTGAAAGTGTTACCAGCTTATATATTATTAATGTGTGCACACCTTCCTATATTGTTGTCATGTACGTAGTTGAGTCGGTGTTTAGAGGTGGCCTTGTAACTACACTCTCATGTTTGTGACGTCAATGGAGTCCAGTCTGTTCTGTGATTTGGTGTCTCTTAGTTGCTATGCATAAATCCATATTTTTTTTACCTCGAGTCATGTAGTTTCAACATATGATTTTTTTTGCACCATAGAATTAAGATCCAACAGCCTCCATCCTCCTTCTACTTCTAGTCTTCTTCTACCTTCAGCCTTCTTCTACCTCCAGACAATCACAAGATCACAGATCCACAGATCACAAGAAATATTTTTTCTATGCAAGGGCGTCGGATGGGCGGTCCTCCGGCCACACGCGTATAGGACGGGCGGTCCTTCGGCTGGCTGGCGTGCTGGTCCTCCGTGGGAGCCGAGTTGGTCACGCCGTTGCGGGAGTGCACGCATATACGCGTATAGGCCGAGAAGACAGTTGAAAAGAGAGAGGGAGGGAGAGAGAAAAAATCTATGTGTTTTTTTTTTTTTGCTAAAACATATATGTGTTGTATAATATTTCTGTTTTACCTCTCTTAGAACGTCCATGGACCCAGGCCAGGAGGAAAAATGTGATGATGTCCTGTCCGGCTCTCCCTCGATTACAAAGCTTGGCTCCTTCCTTCCATCGTCTCGATCTCTGACCACATCGCGCTTTCAGGCCGATGGTGCTTCAGAGGTGAGAGGTTTGATCATAGCTTGGGATCCAACCACGTTCAGCTTATGCTCCTCAACTCAGTCGTTACTCTGTCTCCGCTACCCTCTCACTCAATAGCGGACGGGAGCATCTTCACTTGCATGAACGTATATGCCCCTGAGCTACTCTATTCACTTTCTGTCCGAGCTGACTTATTTAGCACCGTCTGACGTAGAGCGTATAGTTCAACTACTCTCCCGTCCCAAAATAAATTACTTTATAAGATTTTAAAATTTGTCCGAAAATAAATAACATTATACACAAACATGAACACATTGTCTTTAATTAATCATGGGTGCATATAAGCGATAGCTGCTAAATTCAAGAGATATCCTCTCGAAAAGGAAAGTAGATAAGGGTGCATGGTCTTTTGCCAACATCCTTAATTTGTCTTAAAAATTATAGAAACTTATTTATTATGGGACGGAGTGATGTGTCTTAGGAGTAATGTGTTATAGAGTTGTTAATATCTACTGATGCTTACATGTTTGTCAACAGCATTTGTTTCTTGCAAACATTATCTTAAAAGGCCACCTCATCAATACCATGATACTCTAAGAGCTCGTTTGGTAGGGATCTAGATTTTCGTAGAAACGTTTTAGATCAGATTCTATCAAAAAAACGTTTCAGATGGTGAATCAGGATCACTGAACCATTTGGCTGTAGAATCAGAATCTCTGTGAAACCATGTTTTCGGCTATTCACATTCCTAGGCAAAAAAGTGAGATTCACTTGGAACCGTTTTTGCTAGAAATGTTTCACCCGTGCGCTATTTGGCATGGTTTCTACTGATTCTAAGAAGAATATGAACCAATTCTGTGTGCCAAAATCACCCTAAAATTCCAAGTTTTGATTCACCCGAACCAAATCTTAATATTTTTACAAAGGTCTTATGATGTTTGAGGTTTATTAAGGGAAGGCCTTCTTTTTTTTAAAAAAAGGGGGACTATCCTATCATCACCCTTTCCCCACACTAATATTCATGCTGAATTATTGCAACCTTGTATTGCTGACGTTTTAACATCTTGTTTTTTTTTCTTTGTGTAGTCTTGCTAGTCTTAAAATCCGTTGGATACTAGATCCTCAAATTTGCAACGGCTTTGCTAATCTTAATTGTTGCTTTCAATTGAACTCTCTTGGAAGGGCATGCAACCTTCTCAATTGAAAATGCGTGAAATTCAATGAAACATTCTAGAGGGGACTCGATCGTCAATATGACAAGGGCCTTGTTCGCTTGTCTTTTCAGCCGTACCTTTTCAGCGAAGGAACAATGTATTCATCTCACAACAAATCAACGAACAGTACTTTTTAGCTTGTCTTTTCATGCAAAATATTATTTTATCCGTTCTAAATTATAAAATATTTTGACTTTTTAGATACATTACTTTTACTATGTATCTAAATATAGTATATATATAAATGTATAACAAAAACTATATATATAAAAAATGGCAGGACTAGCGTCGGACGTCCGGATAGACACCCGCGGCTGCTCTATTCCGGCGCATAAGTGAGGGGACGGCGCGAACCTCAGCTTGCTGCGAGGCCACCACGCGGGCATCGCACCACCGTCAAGCCCACCCGAGGCCACCACCTCCGTGGGCGCCTGCGTGCTAGTCGGGTATGGTTTATCCGTCGAGCTTGAACTATCGCGGCAAGGAGATGGAAGGAAAAGAAGGGACAGGAGGGGAGGGCGAGTCACGTCGTGCGAGGAAGTCCGCTGTAACGCCAGCCACTGGCATCATTTCGACATGTGCAACACTAGAGTAAAAAAACATGTGCAACACAAGATCTACTTTTGAAACATCCAGATAAAACATTTGTAACATACGTCTGAAACAGATGAAACACTTGAACACATGCATGTATAGCCATTGCAACATGTGCAACACTAAGATCTACTTTTGAAACATCCAGATGAAAATATTTGCAACATACATCTGAAACACTTGAAACATAGGCTTGCAACATGCGTATATTATCATTGCAACATAATACATATGCAACATCCTAGATCTACTTTTGCAACATCCAGATAAAACACTTGAAACACAACATTCACCCACGTTGCCACGGCCTACCTAGTGGGGACTGGAATGACAACGACTGAGAAGGAGGATGCCGAGGAGCCCCAGTCGAGCAGTAGGCCGAGGAGGGCCGCCGCCTAGAGGGGCCCCACAAGGAGCGCCATCTCCTAGGCCCCCACACCGTGCGCTGCTGCAGCACCCTCGCCACCGCTGACATCACGTACCCACCGGAGTCGACCGCCCGGGCAAGGACGGCGTGGGGACGGACGCGATCATTCCTGTGTGGGTGGGGGTGAGGGAGGAGATGGGACGCGTGGCGCAGCGCAAGATGGAGCGTGCACGTGGGATTGGGGAGCCAAGCGTCGCGGGCGGGATGGGGCTTGAACGAATGACGGGTGAAGAGGAGTGGGGCGCAGTGTCCGGCGGACGGGAGCTTGTGTAAGAGCATTAGCGTATAAAAAAACTAAAACCCCATAATTTGGAATGGAATGAGTAATTCTCACAAGATTTTAGCAAAAAAAAAGTCAGGCTTGCTCATGCGGTTATTGCCTTCACAAAAATTCAAACCGATCTCCCCGTTTTTGTGTCCCTCCTAGAAGAAGGGGGCAAATCGCAAAAAAGAGAAAAGAAACGAGCCAAACTCTAGTAAAACCCTAGTCCACCGGCCACCGGAGAGGGTGCCGAGGGCCAGAAGCCGGCTGGTCGGAGAAGGCGAGGTCCTAGCAGACTAGCCACCGCGCCGCCGAAGATGTTCTCTCCGGCAATCAGGAGGCCACACCTCCTCAACCGCAAGGACAGGGAGGAGGAATCCCCTTCACCTCCTCCTGCTGCTTCCTCCCATTCCCCGTCGTCTCGCGGATTCGCCGTGCCCGACCGCCCCGCCACTGGCACCCCGGCCCCATGGAACTCCTCCTCCCTCCTCGCTAGGTATCCCTTTCTTCTCAGCTGATTTGTTTTTGTCTTATGGCCGTATCTAATTGAGGGCCCCGGAAGGGAGTGCTGCGCGGGCACATCTACTTTCTTCATTTTGGATTTCCGTTAGGGTAGCACGTTTAGTTGAGGCGTAGGAGCTCTGATCGTTCTATTTGTTGCGAATTTCCAGGATTTCGACGTCGAAGCGAACTGACAGGACTGGTGATTCAGACCAGATCCAACCAGTGCACGTAGCAGAGTTTCCCCAAGTTGTTCGGAATGCCCAAGCCAGCCTGCTACAGAAGAATTTGTCTGGTAACTGTTTCCACTCACTGCGTGTGCACTATTTTACATGCTAATAGTTTGCTCGTACTGAGCCATACATACCTGTTGCGCAACTCTTGTAGGCAAGAACATGCTTGCTGGTGGCATTGATAAAGAAACATCCCTTGCGTGGATGATATGCGGAAATGAGCTTTTTATATGGAGTTACTTGACTTCTGTTGCAAAAGACTGTATTGTACTTGACATTCCATCTTCTCTTATCGGATACAATGACGTGAAACCCCTCCTCGGTATTCAGTGGATAGTTTGTATAATGAGATGGCATAATAGTGGTGCATCAACAAGAAACAGTGGAGAAATGTTGCATAGAAAAAGTTCAACTGGCGTGGTCCTCTGCAACAAAAGAACACAAGCTGTTGCTTATTGGCCTGATATCTATGCTGAATTTAATAGGAGCCTAGTTCTTAGTTCATCAGGTTATGGTGAGGTGTCTGCATGTGATGCTGCATCTGATTGTTTGAGGTTTAATTCGCTTATTGCGGCTGCAGTTCCAGGATGTATTCATGAGTGCATTGCGATAGCTTCTGAGCCTGCAGGTGCTTTGTGGCTGTTCCAGTGTTCACCGGAAGGAATTCGTCAAAGAAAAGTTCATGCAGATACATTAGGAGATGGTGGTGCCGATCATTCTCAGAAAAGTAATGGTGGAAGGTCCTTGGTTTGGTTACCAAGTAATGTCTCATCTGAGGGTTCTGACCGGAAGTTCTTTTTATTGACAAACAATGAGGTGCAATGTTGGAGTATCTCATTCTTGCATGACATCAATGTACAAAAATTAGGGTCTCACGGAATTGTTGGTACTGACGGAGATGTGGGCATTAAGAAAGATATAGCTGGGCAGAAAAATATATGGCTTTTGGACATGCAGATAGATGAGCATGGGAAGGAATTTAGCATTCTTGTTGCTACATTATGCAAAGATAGGGTTAGTGGGTCAAACTACACTCAGTATTCTCTTTTGACAATGCTGTACAAACCTAACCAGAAGTTTTCGTCTGAAGATAATGTAGCTAAAGTTGAAAGGTTTTTGGAGAAAAAAGCTCCCTCTCAGGTGATAATTCCTAAGGCTAGGGTAGAGGATGATGAATTCTTGTTCTCCATGAGGCTAAAAACTGGTGGTAAGCCTTCTGGTTCTGTTATCATCCTGTCAGGTGATGGAACAGCAACAGTGGCCCTGTATTGGAGAGGTTCCACCCGACTTTATCAGTTTGATCTGCCTTGGGATGCTGGAAAGGTCCTAGATGCTTCCATTATACCATCAGCTGAGGACAGAGATGAAGGTGCTTGGGTTGTTCTAACAGAAAAGGCAGGAGTCTGGGCAATTCCTGAAAAAGCTGTATTAGTTGGTGGGGTTGAACCGCCAGAACACAGCTTGTCACGAAAGGGTAGTTGTAATGAAACAATTGCTGAGGAGAAAAGAAGAAGTCAGGGCTTCAGTGCTAGTGTTGTTCCCAGGAGAGTTAGCTCTGAGGCTTGGAGTGCTGGAGAGAGGCAAAGGCCTGCATTAACTGGCATAGCTCAGCAGTCTGTGGTTGATGAAGAGTCTGAAATGCTACTGAACCGGTTATTTCATGATTTTATAATCTCCAGTGCAGTTAATGAGGCACTTCAAAAGCTTAGAGCAGCAGGAGCATTTGAGAAAGAGGGTGAGATGAACATATTTGTTCGGACGAGCAAATCCATTGTAAACACATTAGCTAAACACTGGACAACAACCAGAGAAGCTGAATTTCTTGCCTCAACAATTGTTTCATCCCTTGTTGAGAAGCAGCAAAAACATGAGAAATTCCTTCAGTTTCTTGTCTTGTCAAAGTGCCATGAAGAACTCGCTTCAAAGCAAAGTGTGGATTCACTCTTACCATCATTTTGGTTTATTATCTTCATTAAACAGTGTTATTTGTTTGTAGGTTTAAGTATAGAAGCAATATTCTAATGTAAATAACACAATTCAAATACTTCTAATTGATCTTAAAAGTCGAGTACATTTGAGAGCTGTTCTTCTTCTTCTTCCCCATGCCATCCTTGTGAACATTATTGTCAACAACTGATGGATTTTATCATGTACTCTACCTAATAGGAGTGTTCTAACTAGCCTTTTGTAGTCCTACTATTGTGCTGTGTTACATGGTCTTCATATATCTGATTATTAATCATTTTTCATAAGAGACCACAGTTTTGCTTTCCTGAACATAGTGATGAAATGATAATAGTATGTACTCCCTCCTTTCCAAATTATAAGATGTTTTTTGGCTTTTCTAGATACATTGTTTTTATTATGTGTCTAGACATATTGTATATCTAAGCGCATAACAAAAACTATGTATCTAGAAAAGCCAAAAGGTCTTATAATTTGGAATGGAGGGAGTAGAACTATAGTGACAATACAGCCATACACACAGAAGCTTGATTCTGTTCTTTGAGTTTGATCGTTACTGGATTATTTTTAATATAGTTCTAGTTGACAAACAAAGCAATTTGATCATTCTGTAGGAGCAGCAATGCTAACTGTCATGGAGCATGGTGAAAAGCTCTCTGGAATGGCGCACCTTAGGGAATTACAAAACGCTATTATCCAGCAACGCTCAAGCACTCATTTATCACCTCAGTCGAAAACCCAAGGTACTGGCGCCCTTTGGAACCTTATTCAGTTGGTTGGTGAGAAAGCTCGAAGAAACACGGTTCTCTTAATGGATCGTGATAATGCTGAAGTGTTCTACAGTAGGGTTTCTGATATAGAGGATCTATTTTATTGTTTATCCCATGAGCTTCAATACATCATTAGTAGAGAAGAACACCCTTCTGTTCAGATGCAACGTGCACTTGAGTTAGCAAATGCTTGTATCACCTTAGTTCAGGCAGCATCACACTACAGGAAGGATCACAAGGAATGGTATCCATCTCCTGAAGGACTGATAACATGGAACAGCCAACCTGTTGTACGGTCTGGAATCTGGAGTTTATCATCCTTGATTATGGAGCTTTTGGGAGAATCAGGAGCTGCAGACATGTCAATGAAATCTAGTCTATGGTCTCAGCTGGAAGGACTCACAGATATTCTACTGGAGGCATATATAGGCCTTTTAACTGCCCAATTTGAACGTGGGCAGGAACATGGTGTGCTAGTCCCAGAATATTGTGAACGAAGAGATGAACTTCTCAGATCCCTCTACAACCTTTCTAAACAAATAGTGGAGGTCAAATACCAGGTTTGGTTTAGCTGAACATCGTTATTTTCCTAAGAACCATCATTACTGCATTAAGATGTTTAACGTTTGCAATTGATGTTATCCATTTATTTGCTTATTCGGTTATCTTATGTTTTTTTGGGTCTGATTAGTACTTGTCTGACGTTCACTTGGATAATATTAATATTGTACTTATTTAATATGAGCATAGCTTATCTAATTGATAATGCACTGTTGTACTGGAATAGCCTTCAAAGTTCTAACTTGATTCACATATCTGTAATAGTAAATCAGGCACCATTTTGGTATTCAGGTAGCCTGCCATATTTCATATTGGATCCATGGTATTGCGTTTTGATGATTTAGGCTCAACTAGTTCTCTGATTGTCGTTTGATTTCTACAGTAGTCATTCAGTCTATTATTCGGTATCTGTTTTTTAGTCATAACAATTTCTGATGATAACACATACGAGTATAGTACAGTGATCTGCCATGAATGTAAGGTTGTTAGCCTTTACTCCCTCCAGTTTGCAAATACTTGATGTTTTGTACAAAGCCATGGTCCCCAAAACATAGCTTTGGCCACTATTTTCCATTAGGAAATAAATGAACATCCTAATAAATTTAAAAGGGCGTACCCAGTGCAGAGAGTTCCCGCTCTGTGCGGGGTCTGGGGAAGGGTGTCAGTGGCAAGCCTTACCCTCGCCTGTGCAATGCGAGGAGACCGCGACTCGAACCCGGGACCTTCCAGTCATAGGCGGTAAGACTCTATCGTTTGCACTAGGCCCGCCCTTCAACATCCTAATAAATTTACGCTTTTAAATACTTTTGAAGACAATGACCTTCAAGTTCTAAACGAAATACCTTAAAGGTTATTATTTGTAATAGTTCTAAAAGTTTGACTCAAATCTTATACAAAACCTCAAGTATTTGCAAACCGGAGGGATAGCTTTAGTGGTAAAAAAGAAAATGGTTTCAACTGGAATGATAAAGAAGTGTGGCAAAGGTGTATTTGGATGATCTCCAATTTCGCTTACATGTTTGTGTGCTGGGTTGGTGTGGTGTCTACCTCTTTGGCAGCTGCAGAATTTCTTGAGCTTCATACATAACAACTAATATCTTTTCCTAATATATCAGGAGTCAAAAGATGGTACGGACAATCCGGATCTGAAAGAATCTATATTTAGAAAGGTTATTTCTCCTATTTTAGCAACAGCCAAACGACATGAAGGGTACCAGACACTGTGGCAGATTTGCTATGATCTAGATGATTCAGGTCTCCTTCGCAGCCTAATGGTATAAATCACGAGCATATCTAAAATTTGTTACCAATCCCCTATTCTACTGTAGGGGATAACATGTTCAATTTGGTTCAATAGTTTAGCATCAAATGTGTTGGTCATTCACTTTCTACCTTCTACTGAGACATGGTTCTAACTTAAAATGTTCATCTTGTTGCAGCATGATAGTGTAGGGCCTCATGGGGGATTCAGTTTCTTTGTTTTTAAAGAGTTAGTCAACAGAGGAGACTACTCTAAGCTGTTAAGGCTAGGTGAAGAATTCCAGGAAGAGCTTGCAAGCTTTCTGAAAGAGCGGAGTGATCTGCTGTGGCTTCATGAGATATGCTTAAACCAGTTCTCAACTGCTTCTGAGACCCTTCATACCTATGCTCTGCGTGGTAGTCCTGATGGAGATGCTAGCTTCACAACCAGCAGAAAGCCACTATCCTTTGTTGAAAGAAGACGTCTTCTTTATCTCTCTAAAATTGCTGCAACAGCAGGTAGGTGTTTCTGCCTACTTTCATGGTATACTCTGCACTGAAACAATTCATCAGGAACTTCTCATATTCTGCATACATTTATGGCATTACACAAAATAGAATTCCCTTACATAATGAAAATGCTATTTTATCAGTTACAAAATTTGAATAAGGAATTTGTGCGATTGTCTTGGTTATTAGTTATTTCTCATGCTTAGCAATGAGAATTTGGATTACGCCTATGCAAACCCTTTTAGTCTCATGTGGCCTCTTACTTGGAATCTTATTGTGTTTTCAAGAAAACCTGCCTGATTCTACTGAAGTTTCTGCAGAATAAGAAATGTTTAGTTACTGAATGCTTAGAAGAAAACTTTAGAGTTTAGAGAAGTGAACATAGATTTTCTCCCTCTTGATAACACATCCCTGATATATTTTCCATCGACAAATAGGTAAGGATATTGGTAATGAAGTGAAGGTTGCACGGATAGAAGCAGACATGCGGATTCTAAAACTGCAGGTGAATTGTCGTACGCATAACTTGTTTTGTTACAGCTCTATTCTTTAGTCAAGTAGCCATGGCATCCGTTTCTAAATTTCATAGTAAAATGTTATCGCCTTGCATCATGGGAGCCTAGAATCTACTCAGCAATAGATCAACATCTGTTTCGTCTCACGACATAGATGCATGTTACCATGACTGTATCTTAATTAATTGCTTTCAGAATTCAAACTACATAAATTATGTGGTTTGAATGCAAGCTCTATCATATGTACTTTGGGTATTCAAATCCAAGCTATACAAGAAAATGGAAAACCCTGCAGGCCATTTAGGTGTATACATCAGTTTTCCAGATCCTGACCAAAAAAAGGGCGTACCCAGTGCAGAGAGCTCCCGCTTTGTGCGGGGTCTGGGGAAGGGTGTTAGTGGCAAGCCTTACCCTCGCCTGTGCAATGCGAGGAGACCGCGACTCGAACCCGGGACCTTCCGGTCACAGGCGGTAAGACTCTACCGCTTGAACCAGGCCCGCCCTTCGGATCCTGACCAAAAGAATATAAAATAATAATGTAATCCCACTGGGTACCAGCACAACACTGTAGGCTTGTAGCTCCCTGTGAGACTGTTACTTTGAGCTATTTTTGGTTGTTTTGGAGTCCGGAGGCAATTAGATTGATTGAAAGTGTTGGATGTTTGAAAGAAAAATGAAGAGTATGAAAAGTGAATGGGGTTAGACTGGGAATTAGCATGTAACCGTCTTGTATCAGCCCGGGGTTATTAATTCCTGAGGTCTTAACGTGGTGTGGGTGGGCTATTCCTCAAAACTTGCTTTTGAAATCATGGTATCATTGTCTTTTTCTGAGTGGAGTAGGGATGGTCAGCAGACCAGATTAATAGTAGCCCATTCTTTTCTGTACAGGAAGAAATTGTTCAGCATGATCCAGAATTTGCACAAGTCAAATATACAAACACATTGCTTGGTCCATCAGAACTGATTGAGATGTGCTTGAGGAGAGACCGAGAGCTCTCCCTTAAAGCTTTTGAAGTATTTGCTTTGACAAGCTCATCATTCCGAAGCTCCAACAGAGGTCTTCTAGAGGCATGCTGGATGAATGCAACTGACCAGGATGATTGCGTAAAGCTTTCAGAGGCATCCACGTTAGAAGGTTGGAGTGACGAAGTCATCGAAGAATCTCTTCAAGCAACTGTCCTCTTCAAAGCTTCCAGGTTGTGTTACAGCCCGGATGCTGTGGTGTATGACGGCACCTTTGAGGATGTGCTGCCTGTGAAGAAAGAGGATGTACATCTGAGAGGTTTGGAGAGCAAATGCTTGTCAGTTGAAGAAGTGCTGATGCAGCACAAGGATTTTCCAGATGCTGGTAAATTGATGACGACTGCAGTGATTATGGGCAAGGAACTTACTTTTGCAGCCACAGAACCTGTGGAGATGGACTCATGAATAATAGTTTTAGATTTCTATGATAGACTGGCACAACATTGCAGTCATTTCATTGTAATTGCCATCTGGTAGTTTCATCATCGTAAAAATCTTTGCCCTGTTCGCTTGACTGATAAGCCATGACTGAAAGTACTGTTGGCTGATTTGTTACGAGAGGAAAATACTGTTCGTTGGCCGAAAAAGTATGGCTTATAAGCCAAACGAACCTTGGCAACACGGGATATATAGTTTTGGTTGTTTCTGCTCTGCGCAGTCACAGAAAACATGATTCCGTAGCCCAAGATTATCATTTCACGCCAGTTTTTAGCATGAGCTGACACTTCTAAACAGGGTGCCTTTTCTTTTCTGGTTTTCTGGAGAGGAATACCTTCTGTGTCGATCAAATTATGTATGCCAGCATGAAAATTTGTTCAGGAGAGAATATTTTCTATGTTTACTTAACTTTAACAACTAAAATGCTGGACATTGTGGACGTGTGGTTTAGATAGCATGCTGATAGTAAATCTAATCTCGATCTAAAAAGGACAAAAATATCTGATGATAGTGGACGGCCAACGCGTTGAGTGGATGGACGATGGTGAAGCGGCAAGCAGTAGAATACTGAAGGAATCAGCTTATTGGGTTTATCATGGGCTCTAAAAATTTAGCCCAACTATGCAGCCAACAGCCCAACATCGGCACACGGGCTGCAGTGCAGAAGCTTTGCCTTCCCCGCGTCCGGCTACTACTGCCGAGGCGTCGTCGACCCATCTTCACTCCTCCGTCCTCTCAGATCCCGAACTACCAAACCCCCTTCTCGCAGGCGGAGGAAGGCGGGGGCGGAGAAAAGAGATCACGGTCGACAATCCGTGACGGCAGCGGGCGGGATGGCGGCGGCGCTAGCTCCGGGGGTGTCCCGGAAGTTGAAGAAGGTGCTGGAGACGCGGACGGATAACCCGGATCTGCTGGCCTCGCTGGGCGCGCTCTCCACCTTCTACGTCCAGAACACCCCGCAGGCGCGCCGCAACCTCAAGTCCTCCATTGAGCAGCGCGCGCTCGCCATCAACCGCCACTTCCTCGACGCCTCGCTCCCCGCCCACAAGGTGCGGTGTTGTCACCTGCCCCTCCTCCTTACGCAGCCGCTGTGCCCTGTTTGGTGATTGCTTTGCTCTGCTCGCAGGCGCTGGATCGCGTCGAGGGGGAGGTGCACGCGCTGAACGACTCCTGGAAGAAGTGAGTTGCTTTGTTCATTGCCCTAGTGCTGTTTCTGCTGTCTGCTCTGCTTACTCGGAAATTGCTCATGGAATATTAAGAACCAGTAACTAATAATCAGTATCTTATAGTTAGTGTTAACAAAAGCAATGAAGAGATACTAGGGCTGTGCTATAGTTGCAACGGGCTAGCTTGAAATGTTACACTTTCTCAAATGCTACCTAGAAATTCTGTTTCTCCAACAGCATTTTTTCTTGCTGAATACATTTTTTATCTATAGGTAATAAAATATAGGCTTAAACTTTCATGATATGGTTTCTTGTACTACCCAAGTTTGGTCCCTTAATGTTAGTCGCTGAATTCTCACTCTCGGAAGTAGCAGAATTCTTACTCTCATCGAGAGAGGATGACGCTAGGAGTTGGGACAATTTTCTGGTTTACTTCTCAATGCTATGCCAACCCGAGGGGTTGGGGATACATATTTATAGGTTGCTAGCCAGCCAAGCATATGTTAAGATGCTAGTCTAAGATGCTGTCCTAGATACTAAGATGTTGTCCTCTAGATGCTAGTCTAAGATGCTGTCCTCTAGTCTAAGATGCTGTCCTATGCTGTCCTAAAAACACAAAGACCACAACAGCCCCACAAAGACCACAACAGCCAGACTTATCCATCATTCTTCCTCTAAGTCTTGTGCGTCGTCTTGTGGGAAAGTTGAACCATCCCGGTCCTGGAGCAGAGCTCAAGGAACTTGATCCTCCCAATGGGCTTGGTGAGCAGGTCCGCAAGCTGGTCCTTGGTGTTGATGTAGCTCGCCTTGATGCTCCCTTCCTCAAGACAGCATCGGATGAAGTGGTACCTCATCCGGATGTGCTTGCTGCGTTCATGGAAGACGGGGTTCTTTGCCAGGGTCAGAGCGGACTTGCTGTCTACTCTGAGCTCCACCACTCTAGTGTCTCTGCCGAGGAGATCACCAAGCAGTCGAGCGAGCCAGAGCGCCTGAGTCGAAGCGGTGGAGGCCGTTATGTACTCGGCCTCGCAGCTGGACATGGCCACCACCTGCTGCTTGACCGACTGCTAGCTAACGATGCACTTGCCGAGGAAGAAGAGGATCCCGCTCGTGCTCTTGCTGGTGTCGATGTCGCCGGCGTGGTCGCTGTCGCTGTACCCGACGAAGTGTGCCGCCCCAGGGCACCTAGGGTAGTAGAGGCCGTGGTCGAGAGTCCTCGCAACATAGCGGATGATCCTCTTCACAGCCTGCTGGTGCTCCGTTGTCGGTCGCTGCATGAACCGACTAACGTAGCCGACGGAGAATGCCAGGTCCGGCCGTGTGTGGGCGAGGTAGCCAAGTGAAAGGTCCTTGTTTGGTTTTGGTAATTGAGTGACAACTTAGGTGGACTAATTGTATTTATGTGAAATACACAGGTGATTAGTCCACAAGTACATGTGTGTGAGCAACATATGCCATGAAGGTGTAAATGGCTTGGAAATGTTGCAAAGCTCACACATGTGATGATGAAGGAGCTTAAATGCACATGAGACATGACATTGAGTCATGTGATCAAGGTGGAGAAGATCAAGACAAGACTTGGCTTGATGGACCGGTTGCAAGCGTGAAGGGCAAGTCAAAGGCTTTGGAGTGATGGACCGCGTGGCGGTGAAGCTTGAGCAAGACTTGGCGCCGATGGACGATGGCAACGGTGAAGAGCAAGTAGAGTCAAGATCGATGAACCAATATGATCATGTGATGATATGAAGTGGATCATATCATTGTTGATCGTGTTGGTGCATGTGTTGCATCGACATTGAAGGAGATGGAATGGAATGCGCAAGGCAAAGGTATAACCTAGGGCATTTCATTTCACCGGTCATAGGTGTGTAGAGAAGTTTATGACCGGGTTTAGGATAGATGGCCGTACTATCAAGAGGGGCAAACTTGTTTGCATATCGGTCATCTAGTGCCACTCGAGTGATCTAACTTTACATTGTCGCTAGGATCGAGTGGCGTGGCAAGTTGAGTGGCTAACATCCTTTGGGAAATGATTGTGAAAATGCTAACACACATACACATGATGGTGTACACTTGGTGGTGTTGGCACACATACACATTCGGCGCTTTCGGGAAAATGGAATGCCTATTTTCTATTGCGTCGGATGCAAATTCTTGTGGTTAGCACACTTGAGCAAGGGTGAAGAAGTTAGAAGTGAAAACGTGTTGGTCGCGAAGATGCTGGCGTCGGTCAACTGACCGGACGCTGGATCTGAATGCACCGGACGCTGGAAGGCTGCGTCCGGTCAGGCTGACGTACGGTGACGCAGTAGCTGGAGTGTGACCGGACGCTGGCTGCGTCCGATCGCGTTCGACCGGACGCGTCCGGTCATGCTCGGGAGCTTACTGGAAACGACCGGACGCTGGGGGTTCAGCGTCCGGTCAGTTGAAGCTGGAGCGTCCGGTCAGGTCAAGTGACCGTTGGAATCGGGACACGTGGTCGTCTACGAGCGACCGGACGCTGAGGTCCAGCGTCCGGTCAACACGACCGGAGCGTCCGGTCGGCCCGACCGTTGCCCAGTGAAGGGGTAACGGCTAGTTTAGCCCTTGGGGCTATAAATAGAAGTGGCCCTCGGCCATGGCTGGTGTTGAGCACCTCAAGGGACTTAGTGTCCATGCTTGTGAGTGCTTGGGAGCCCTCCATCACACATATACTTGATAGTGATCATTCGATTGTGTGAGTGAGCGATTCTAGTGAGGTTGCATCGAGTGGCACTAGGTGATCGAGTTGCAAGCCGGTGGTGCTTGTTACTCTTGGAGGTTGCCACCTCCTAGACGGCTTGGTGGTGGTCTCCGTCGAAGCGCGCAAGAAGCTTGTGCGGCGCTCCGGAGAAGTGCTTGTGAGGGGCATTGTGCTCGCCCCGCGGGAGCCGCGAAGAGCAACTCTAGTAAAGCGTGTCATTGAGCTACTCTCACTCAAGGGGTAGGTTCTTGCGGCGCCCGACGTGCGGGCTTAGCGGGTGATGCTAATAGCCGCCGAACCACCAAGTGAGCGGTCGACACAATGGGGACTAACGTGTTGGCAAACACGTGAACCTCGGGAGAAAAATCATCGTGTCAACCTTATTCTTCCAGTTGGTTTGCATCCCCATTACACAAGCTTGCAATTACTTTTATACATATTAAGCTTGTGTAGTTGCTCTTGTAATTAGATAGCTTGTGTAGCTTGCTAATTACCTTCTTGCTTGTGTAGCATAGAAGTAGCTCCCTTGCGTGGCTAATTTGGTTTTAGTAACCTTGTTAGTCACATTGCTTAGTTTGTGTAACTAAGTATTTGCGCTCTCTAATTAGGCATTGGTTGCCTTGTTATTGAGCATTGCTAGTGAGCTTAGTTAGCTTTGTGCTTTTGCTTACTAGCATGTGTAGGAGCTCCCTTGTTGCTTAAAGTACTAGTGGCATAGGTTTGTGTAACCTTGCTCCTAGAATTGTTTAGGAGAGCTCTAGCTAGCCCGGCACCTTTGTTGCATAATTGTTATCTTTGCAAGGTGCTAGTGAACACATATAGTGGGGTATAGTCTTGGCTAGACCGATAGTTTTAATTCCGCACTTGTATCGGTTAGCTGATGCGATTAAGTTTTAGAAAAGACTATTCACCCCCCCTCTAGTCGCCATCTCGACCCTTCACCAAGGCTCCCCACAAGATGCCGGTACTGCGTAGCGTCCACCTCCTCCGTCATGCTGTCGTGGCTCAGCTTCAGCCTCTCCTCCATCGGAGTGAGAGCTGGGTTGCAGTCGGTGAGCCCAGCTAGCTCAACGACGCGCTTGGCGTAGGCGGTCTGTCGAAGCGTGATCCCGGAGTCATCCTGGTGCACCTCGATTCCCAGGTAGAAGGAGAGAGGCCCCAGGTCACTCATCTGGAAGGTGGCCTTCATCTCTTCCTTGAATGCCGCCACCTCCGCATCCTTGGTGCCGGTGATCACCAAGTCGTCGACGTAGACACCCACCAGCAGAGCATTACCTCCACTGCCCCGTCGGTAGATGGCCGCCTCGTGCAGGCTTTGCTCGAAGCCCATCCCCTTTAGCGTGGAATCCAACTTGGCATTCCACGCCCTCGGTGCCTGCCGCAAGCCATAGAGGGCCTTGCGCAGGCGGAGCACCTTGCCCTCCTTGCCGGGGATCGCAAATCCCGGCGGCTGGTGCACGTAGACCTCCTCCTTCAAGTCGCCGTTAAGGAACGCCGACTTGACGTCCATGTGATGAACACGCCAGCCCTCCTGGGCAGCTAGCGCAAGGAGGAGTCGCACGGACTCCATCCGTGCCATGGGAGCAAAGGCGTCGTCGAAGTCGACCCCCTCCTGCTGCATGAAACCTCGTGCCACCAAGCGATCCTTGTGCTTGACGATGGCACCGGCTTCATCTCTCTTTAGCTTGTACACCCACTTAAGGGTGATCGCGCGGTGACCACGAGGAAGGTCAGCAAGCTCCCAGGTGCGGTTCTTCTCAACCGCATCCATCTCCAACTGCATCGCGGCGCGCCATGCCGCGTGTCTCTCGGCCTCTGCAAACGATCGAGGCTCGCCGTCGTCACACGCAAGGTGCAACTGCGCCTCCAGGTCGTGAGGCACCGGTCCCGGCACCGGCTGGTCGCCGAGAAGGTTCTCCATCGTACGGTACCGCAACGGCTCGCCGTCGTGGTACGCGTCGACGTGCTCCTCGTCGTGAGAGAGCGGAGTAGCGAGCTCAACCGGGCCGTGCTCGACACGAGCTGGTGGTGGAGTAGACGTGCCCGGAGTGGTGCCTGTCGGTGCTGGAGTGCGTGGTGTTGCCGGCTGTGGTGGAGCCGGCGAAGAACTCATCGCAGCCGAGGTCCTGGCTGGAGAGCGTGGTGTTGTCGGAGTAGCAGGCGCCGGGGTCGGTGGAGACTCGGGGACTGGGGTAGACGCGCTCGCCGAAGAAGAGCCGCCTACTCCCCCAGCTCCCTCGAAGTGGACGTACTCGACAGTGAAGTCGTCGTACGTCGGAGCCGAGCCGTCGTCCACCGCCTTGTCCCACGCCCATCCTCGCCCGTCGTCGAACACAACGTCACGCGCCGTGCGCACACGCTGTGTCTTCGGGTCGAGGATGCGGTAGGCCTTCGAGCCCTCCGCGTAGCGATGAACACTCCCAGAGTGCTCCTGTCGTCGAGCTTGCTGATGTGGCCAAGCTCCTTGGCGAACGCGAGGCAGCCGAAGACCCGCAAGTGGGAGACCGCCGGCTTGCGCCCATGCCAAGCCTCGTACGGCGTCCTGTCGTCGAGCGCCTTGGTAGGCGAGCGGTTGAGGATGTAGACGGCCATCACCACCGCCTCTCCCCAGAAGACAGCCGGCATCCCCCTCTGCTTGAGGAGGGCCCGAGCCATCCCCACAACCGTCTGGTTGCGCCGCTCGACGACGCCGTTCTGCTGCGGGCTGTACGGCGTGGAGTAGTGGCGCTGAATGCCCTCGTCAGCACAGTACGACGCGAATTCAGCCGCCGTGAATTCGCCGCCGTTGTCGGTGCGCAGCACGCGCAGCTTGCGGCCGCACTCCGCCTCCGCAGCAGCCTGCGCGTGCCTGATGGCGTCCGCAGCCTCTCCCTTGCTGTCGAGGACCATCACCCACATGTAGCGGGAGAGGTCGTCGACGAGCAGCAGGAAGTAGCGTTGTCCTTGTCGCAGAACCGACCAATTTATAAGAATACAAGTATAATGGCAATCCGCAAGCGGTCGCACTGTCATACTTGAACCCATATAAACCCGGTAGTCCGTCGAGTACCACGACGGGTCTCGATAAACGATTTACAACAACCAAGATCGTACAGGATTCAACATACATGCCACATATTACATAAAGTTCACAGATACTTTTCATCATCAGAGTACGAATAGAAAGTTATTACAAACCAAGTTTGATAATTAAAGCGGAAGCAAATAAGTTCGAAGATAAGTTTCCAACGTAGTTTGATACAGTGCCATGCCAGATCACGATCCACAAAAGCAAAGATAGGAATTACTAAGGAAGCTTGCCCAAGGCTTACTCCTCATCCACAGCGGGATAGAAGCAACTCTTGCAATAACCATGATACACAGTGCCATCTGCAACAATGGGAAAATAAACCCTGAGTACGAGAAGGTACTCAGCTAGACTTACCCGTCATGAACCAGAAATAAATGACTCCAAGGATTATGCAAGGCTGTATAAGTGGACGTAACTTGACAACAGTTTTGCGAAAAAGGGCAATTAATCTTTGTACACTTGTGATTCCTTTATCAAGTTAATTATAACTATCCATTTCTAGATTAGCAACTATCCTGTGCCAAACATGTGGTATATTATTTAGAATCATACAATAGTAACCATAGCAAGTATTGTAATTCCATATTCATCTGAACCATCATGTTTCATAACACAGTTACTACGATGTTGGAGCTAGCCAAGTTTCTCACTATCCGGGAGAGACGGCGATTCGAATCGATTTCAACCAGCTGGGAATTTATTCCTAACACAAACCCAGACCTACCAGCCACGATAGTCTTAGGTCACCTTTGGTACAACTCCGGTACACATTTCGCGGGTTCGTACTGCGCCGCACATTCTGGAACACCAGATGCCAGGATGCTCAGGCCAAGCCTGCCCTTGGGCTCAGTCTGATCGTTCCCCGGAAGGAGCGCACAACAAAACGATTCCCGGCCTGAGTTGAATTACTCGGCTTCGCGGTCGGAACGAGTTATCCGGCCAGCTAAGTGAGAGGCATGCGTTCAATCTTGTCAGAAGTTCCAACAACGGTACGGTCCTTGATCGACACAGACGGGGATAGATCCACACCCAAGACCTCCATGCCTTGTTGCTTTTCTATCGATATCCCGCCCGGTCTCCATTTACATTAACCATGGTTCTTTTCCACAATGGCAATTATGACCAATCGTGATCCGGTATCCACCTATATCTCGCAGGTGACAGGAAATCACCCGACTTCTACCGGTCTAAGCATGGCTAAGCATATACTCGATCCTGGACCTATACCGGTTAAAGGGGTAATTTCTGGACAAGGAATGTACATGCATCAAGTGGTTTCATTCAACTCTTATAACCTAATGCATCAATCATAAATACGTAAGTAAACAGTTGTAAATTACTGGGAGACTTATAATGCTCCGGGGCTTGCCTCGCAGAAAGGAAGTAGGACGGTGGTCAGGGCACTCCGGAAGTTCTTCAGGGTTCTGCTCCACGCCTTCGGGAGCTGCGGCTTGCGGATCCTCCTGCGGGTTCCCTTCCTCGGCTTCTTCGAATTCCAGCAACGTGATCTCTTCCTCCGATCCTAGATGCATGAGTATGGTATGAGTATTATGAATGCATAATGTTAACAAGTGCATCGCATTGTTTGAGTAGGTGCATATCTCTTCTCGCTTACTACTTAACTATTCCTACAATGCATCGACTATGCCATAAGCAGTATCTACTTGTTTTACTCATAACTGGAGTTTTACAATTCCAAATCTAGTGATCCTGGACTTTCTGGAAAGCTTATCAAATTTTCTACAACTTTGTTATTAACCATTTTTACAGTCTACATCAGTTTCAACATGCAACTTATCATTTTCTAGAATCAGTCCGGAAATGACTTAACATGCAATATAAAGTAATAACACCTCTACTTCATGTAATCATTCACAATTTGACAACCTAGGTCCTACCAACAGTTTAAGCATACCAAACATAATTAAGATAACATAATGGCAAAGCCCAAACTATTTATTAATTTGCCTTTATTATTTTATTTAGATATCTAGGTTAAATAATAAATATACATCAGATGTGCTTAATAAATTCTCAAAAATTTACAGAGCCTTAATAAAGCTATCAAAGGACTACTATAAAAATTTCAGGTCATTTTACTAAGGAGAACATCCCATACAAAAATGATAAGGAAGCAAGGCTTGAAATAGCATAAATGGAAAATCCTATTGAAAAGTGTCAAGCAACAGATTTCTTATTTTTCCTAACATCCATATGGTACTAGTATCACCTCCAATTAATTTCATGAATTTTGGACTTATAATTAATTTATAAAAATTCATACAAGGATTAACTATTTATAAAAGAAAAATCTATAACTATAGATCTACACATGCACTGGTTCTCAAATTTTTATCCAAGCTCAGGTATGACAAGAATAGCCTACCACAAAAATTTCATAATTTTTGGAGCACAGGAACTTTAGATATAAAATAAACAAATTTAATTGCATTCAAAAGCACATTTGAAATCCCTATTTAAATCTCCAAAATTTTCTACTGTTGAACCCAAGAACATATTTTTCCTAAATACTACACTTCCTAAGGAACACAACCATATTTATTTCAACATTTTTGGAGCTACCAATCTAAAGATACAAAAATAACAAAACAATTCAAAAACTGGATTCAAAATGAGTTAGTCTACACTACTGCTGTCGCTGACAGGTGGGACCCGCTGGTCAGGGGACCCCACACGTCATCGACACGGAGCAGGGCAGCGGCGCTGCGCGGTGCTGGCGCGGCCAGAGCTCGCCGACGGCGAGGTTGCCGGCGGTGACATCATCACACGATGATCTACTTGTCCTAGCGCATCGATTGAGCCACTTGGCCGGCCCTATTGACGACGGCAAGGACGACGGCGGCGGCAATGGCGGGGCGGCGGGGCTGGACCACGGCAAAACGCCGGTGGAGGCTATGGTGGTTCGACCTAAAGCTCGGACGAGCACCAGCTACCTAAGGCGCACTCGACGCACTAGCTAACGCATGGAGCGGTGGACTGTGGCGCTCCGGCCATGGTGACGGGGCTTGCGGCGGAGCTCCGGCGAGCCCGTGCACGCGGCGGAGGCTTACCAAGCGCGAATGGCGGGCACGGAAAGAAGCTACGGGGTGCGGGGGAGACGGTGGAGCTATCACGGTGGTGCGGGAGTGGCCAGGCGTGAGCTGCGCGGGGCTATGGCGACGGCGGAGCTGAGGGCGCTCGGCTGCTGCTGCGGCGAAGAAAGGAGGCCGAGGCGAAGCTGAAATGGAGCGCGAGTGAGTGCGGGCGGGCGTTGGCGTGAAGAAGGCACGCCCAGGCGCAGCGTGGCCTGCGCGGACAGAGCAACGGCGACGCGCGGCCATCGCCGGGGACACGCGGCGCGCGGACTCTGCCGTCGGTCGGCCACTGAACGCGCGATTCAGTTTCGTCAGAACACGATGGCCGAGCCTGACAGCGCGATTTCAACTTGATTTACCGGCTAATCCGTGGCTCCTTCGTGCAAATGCCCAACATGAGTTTTGTAGCCCAAGGTACCAGCTTCAATTGTTGTTCAATGATCGAGCTCTAATTCGCATCGTACACCGAGTAAAATCATGATCAAGGTCGGCTCGTCAGGCTGTCAGTCGAGCATACACTTAGAAAATTTGTTAAGTGTGGAAAACTGGATTTTGCTGGTTTTTGTGGGACCCATTCAAGCATGTTAGAAGCAAAATCAGTCCATGACATCAAAATGAAAGTTGTTCCTTATGTCAAACACTACAACTTTGCTTTAGTGAACTCCTCCATGCAAGGCCTCTAACACCTAGTTCAACTTTAGTCAAACATGTCACTTTGAAATCAAGATACACATTCAAACTATGGCTAAATGACCAATTTAGCCCTAGCCCTAAATACCAAAGTTGTTCATGATGATATCCTAAGCATGTTAAAACAATTTGCAAGGCCATTTAAGCATTTCATGTAGTAGTCACTCATATAGCTATTGAAAGTAATCACATGAAATATCACTCAAGTGCTTGGTCATGAAATGTGGCCTTCATGAACAAGGTTCCTTTTGTTAACCTAAGTGTAGTTAAGGTGTTATAGTGACCAACATTACACACTAGCCTTTATTTGCACATGATCATATGTATATGTTACAAGAAACACGAAATAACAAGCAATGTTTCATATGTTTCGATCAGATGTTTCAATTGTAAATGATGATTTATGAATGCTTGATGCTCATGTTCATGTTATGCAAGTCAAGTTATGCAAGGCTAACACCCGAGGTGTTACAGCCCCTCCCCCTTATAAAAATCTCGTCCCGAGATTTGCAAGACCTACCATTCTTGGAAAAAGGCGGGATAAACTTCTTGCAGATAATCTTCTCTTTCCCATGTAGCATCTTGTTCACTATGATTGTTCCACACCACTTTATAAAACTTAATGATCTTACTCCTTGTTACTCTCTCCATCACTTCTAATACTCGAATTGGCTTTTCTTCATAGGTCAGATCCGATTGGAGCTGCACGTTGGTGGGTGCAATAGCTTCTTCCGGTACTCGAAGACATTTCTTTAGTTGAGAAACATGGAACACATCAAAGATTGCACTCATCTCTGGTGGTAGTTGTAGCTTATACGCAACATTTCCTTTTCGTTCCAATATCTTGTATGGCCCTACATATCTTGGTGAAAGCTTCTTTTTCATCCCAAATCTCTTCACACCTTTCATGGGCGATACTCTTAAGTACACATAGTCACCTACTTCAAAAGTTAGTGGTCTTCTTCTTCTATCAGCGTAACTCTTCTGTCTTGATTGAGCTGCCTTCATGTGTTGTTGGATGATACGTACTTGTTCTTCGGCTTCATTGACAAAATCAATACCAAAATATCTCCTTTCACCGGGCTCGATCCAATTCAATGGAGTTCTGCATTTTCTGCCATACAAGGCTTCAAATGGGGCCATTTTGATACTCGCTTGATAACTGTTGTTATAGGAGAATTCAGCTAAAGGCAACCATTTCTCCCATGAACCTTTTGAAGATATAACACAAGCTCTAAGTAAATCTTCTAGGATTTGGTTTACTCTTTCTGTCTGTCCTGAAGTTTGCGGATGATAAGCTGAGCTTCTGATTAGCTTGGTTCCCAAAGCTTGGTGTAAGTGCTCCCAGAAACGAGCTATGAACTGTGGTCCTCTATCTGAGATTATGGTCCTAGGTACTCCATGCAATTTCACGATCTGTGAAACATATAACTCAGAGTATTTGCCCGCGTGATATGTTGTGTGAACTGGTACAAAATGGGCTGACTTTGTGAGACGATCAACAATGACCCAGATTGAATCGTGACCTTGGGGCGTTGTTGGAAGGCCTGTAATAAAGTCCATACTGATCTCTTCCCATTTCCATCCTGGAATAGGTAGTGGCTGAAGTAATCCAGCGGTTTTCATATGGACGGCTTTCACTCTGCTGCAGTTATCACACCTAGCAACATAGGCTGCGATCTCTTTCTTCATCTTAGTCCACCAAAAACGGTTTCTTAGATCCTGATACATTTTACTACTACCCGGGTGGATAGACAATTTGGACGAGTGAGCTTCTTCTAAAATCTGATTCCTTAGCTCACGGTCTTTCGGCACCACTAGTCGGTCCTCAAACCATAATACACCTTTTTCGTCCAATCTAAAATGTTTTGTTTCTTGCTCTTGCATTTTTCTCTTTATGTGACTTATTCCTACATCAGTCTGTTGTAGCTCTATGATTTTGCCTTCAAGCGAACAACTGATTGTGATATTGTGTAATACAGCAGGATGTAGCAAGTTGAATCCATCTTCCAATAGTGCTTCCACAGTGTTGCAATGGGACTTCCGACTAAGTGCATCGGCTACTACATTAGCTTTACCCGGATGGTAATGCACTTCCAAATTATAGTCCTTAATCAATTCCAACCATCTACGTTGCCTCATGTTCAGTTCTGGCTGGGTAAAGATATACTTAAGGCTTTTGTGGTCAGTAAAGATATGACATACATTGCCCAATAAGTAATGTCTCCATATCTTTAGGGCATGGACAACGGCTGCAAGTTCCAAATCATGTGTAGGGTAGTTGACTTCATGTTTTCTCAGTTGCCGAGAGGCATATGCAATTACTCTCCCTTCTTGCATAAGTACACATCCCAAACCTATTCCTGATGCATCACAAAATACATCAAAAGGCTTTTCAATGTCTGGTTGTGCTAGCACTGGTGCGGTAGTCAACAAAGTTCTGAGGGTGTGAAAAGCTGTTTCGCATTCTGGTGTCCACTTGTATTTCTCATCTTTCTGAAGTAGTCTGGTCATAGGTTTAGCTATCTTTGAGAAGTCTGGAATAAACCGGCGATAGTATCCTGCTAACCCTAGGAAACTCCGAACTTCATGCACCGAAGTTGGGGCTTTCCAATCCATGACCTCTTGCACTTTTGATGGGTCTACTGAGATTCCATCTCTAGATAAAATGTGACCTAAAAATGGTACTTTGCTCAACCAAAATTCACATTTGCTCAACTTGGCATATAGCTTATGTTCCCTGAGTCTGGATAGGACAATCCTCAGATGCTCTTCATGATCTGACTCATTTTCTGAGTAAATCAATATGTCATCGATAAACACGACCACGAACTTGTCAAGTTCGGGCATGAATACCGAGTTCATCAGGTACATGAAATAGGCTGGAGCATTTGTTAGTCCGAAAGACATAACCAAATACTCGTATAAGCCGTACCTAGTAGAGAAAGCAGTCTTAGGTATATCCTCCGGTCTAATCTTTATCTGATGGTAACCTGACCTCAAGTCAATTTTGGAGAATACCTTTGCCTTCGCTAGCTGATCGAACAAGATGTCGATGCGGGGTAACGGATATTTGTTCTTGATGGTCACAGCATTGAGTGGTCTGTAATCTACACACATCCTTAGTGATTTATCCTTCTTTTTCACAAACAATGCTGGACATCCCCACGGAGATGAGCTAGGTTGGATAAGACCTTTGTCCAATAGATCCTGCAATTGAACCTTAAGTTCTGCTAACTCATTGGGTGGCATTCTATATGGCCTTCTGGATATGGGTGCGGTACCTGGCACTAATTCAATCTTAAATTCCACGTCCCTATCCGGTGGTAGACCTGATAATTCCTCTGGAAATACATCCGGAAACTCACAAACCACGGGAATATCACATATGGTGGTGGCTTGGATAGCACAGGCTAAATGTTGGGGTTCGAAATCGCGGGAGAGTGGAACTAGAAAAGCATTCCCTCCCGTGGGTTCTCTCAACATGATAGTACGGGTGCTAGTGTCAATAAGAGCACCATGGTACTTCATCCAATTCATGCCTAAGATTACACTTATCGACAATCCTGGCAATATTATCAAATCTGTTGTGTACTCCCTCCCTTGTATCAAAATGAGTACATTTTTGACTATCTTTTTGGTAGTAACAGTACCCCCTGCTGAACTTATGTTAAAACCCCCTTTGCTTACTTCAATTATTTCTTGATTATGTCTAGATGCAAATGCTTGACTCATAAATGAATGAGAAGCTCCCGAATCAAATAAAACAACAGCGGGGTGCTTGTTGACAAGAAACATACCAGCCGTGACAACTTCTCCGGCGGGCACTTCCTCTACAGCAGTATAGTGCACTTGTCCCTGACGTGCCCTGGCATTCACCGGCCTCTGATTGTTCTGCGTGGGGTTGCCATTTCTCCTGGGGTGGGGGCACTCCTTGGACCAATGACCCAGTTGGTTGCAGTTGAAACAAGGTTGATTACTTTTGAATCCGGCTGAGCTGTCCTGATTGCCATTTCCTTTTGGTAAGGCAATAGTAAACGCCTTACGAAATGGTTTCTGTGGCCTGTTATTCTGAGCTTTCGGTGGTGGAGGCCTGAACTTGGGTGCAGGTGGACGGAATTGTGGCCTAGCTGCGATAGGCGCCTTTGACGGGAAAGATCCAGATGCACCGGCCTCATAGGCCCTCTTGCGACCTTTAGCAACTGCATGCATGTTGTTGTGATTTTCTTGGGTCAAGGCATCACTAATGAATTCATTGTACGTGGCACATCGGGAGTTTGCCATAGTCTTCATTAATTTGGTACCCAGACCTCGCTTGAAACTCTCAATCTTTTTCTCTTCAGTATCCACGAAACTTGGAGCATATCTTGATAGGTTGTTGAATGCGTGCATATATTCGGTGAGTGACTTGGTTCCCTGAGTGAGCCTCATAAATTCTGCTGCTTTCATGCGCATCAGGCCCGGGGGAATATGGTGTCCCCTGAAAGCCAACTTGAATTGATCCCAGGTCACTCTCGCATTAGCAGGCAGAGACGACAGAAAGTGCGTCCACCAGATTCCTGCTGGTCCTTGCAATTGATGAGAAGCATATTCTGCTTTCAGGTGCTCTGTGACTCTTAGCAGACGGAATTTTTGCTCGATTGTATTTAGCCACTCATCGGCCTGCAGTGGTTCCTCAGCCACCTTGAAGATCGGCGGCTTCGTGTCCAAAAACTCCTTGAATGAACTATGCTGGTTTGGCTCAGCCCCTGGTTGCTGTGGGTGGCCACGAGCAGTGTTTTGCGCGATGAGGCGCAAAGCTTCCTCCATTGTCCTCTGGCTACCCAGGAACTGGGCAAAGAACTCCTGAGCAGACGGCGGGGGTGGGGGTGGCAAGTCATCATGGTTGCCATCCTGGCTGCTACTAGCTCCTGCACGGGTGCGCGTCATCTGCGAAGTTGCAACAATAAGCGATTATTGGTCGATGCCAAGAGATTGCAGATGAATTAGATATTCATGCCAAACTGAAATTACTGGAGAAAAATTCTCAAAATCACAATAAAAACAGAGGCATAATAATTCTTTCTCGCAACATGACATCACCAATTTGACCACTTATCGTGCTCATAACGCATGCAATTTAAAGCGTGATTCACGCCAAAGAACTGGAATTGCATTGACGTTCGTCCAAACGTGCGATTACTATTACATGATAGTCTGATTACTAATGCCAACTTGGAACTACAGGTCCATTACATAAATAAAAGTGATACATTAGTCTTTCCATTACACGCTAAGCGATCTAATCCTCATCATGATCACTATCGAGGTCAGACGCAGAATCATTTCCTTCCTCAGGTTCGACTTCTTCTTCAGGTGCCACTTCTTCTTCTTCTTCGTACCCCTCTAGATCCATTTCTGCGGCTCCAGGTGGTACATAAGGGTGGAGCTGATTGTGCAGTAGATGAACCTCTTCATGCAGATTATCATTGTATTCTTCCGCATTGGCCAGCTGCTGTTCCAGCTCAAACTGTCGAGCTCTCAGGACATCTTCCCTGGACCAGGCTGCATTCCGTTGGTGAGTTAACCGAGTCATCTCTTCGGTGAGCCTCTCAACCTCGATGTCGTGCTCCCTCTGAAGCTGACGTCGGTCTTCACGGGCATGACCAAGAGCACTAGACACACGTCTGAGGCTACCCTCAACTCCATCTAACACTCTCATCGTTGCGAACATGGCGCTCATTGCAGGGTTATCACTGTGCTGCCCTTCTGCTGCACCAATTTCCAAAGATCTTCCTCTTGCCTGCTGCCATGAGTCAGTGGATGGGTTACCTCTGGGAAAGACTCCCACCAATGCGGCTGCCAGCTCTTGAGGAAAACGATCCATGATATCCCTCAAGATTCCAAAGGCTGCCCTGCCAGCTGCTTCTTCAGCAGTCCTGCCAGTCGACTCATAACACCAGCCTGTCCACTCTGAATCGTCACCTCGGGGACGAACAATGGCCTCCACAGTAACTAAGAGACCTTCTCCCAACCGCTCATTCGCCCAGAAGTAGCGGGGTTCCATTCCATCAGGATAACCTACATAGCTGAGCACTCTCCATAAGAGTGTAGGCATCCCAAACTCTCCAAGGAACGTGTGACGTTGACGGGTACGTGGAGCAAGCTGACGGCTAGGAGCTCTTCCTCCGGTGGACTTGCGAGCAGTCTGCTTGGTGCGTGCCATCTGTACCATTAACATGTATCCTTGGTGAGACAATGCCATAATGGATAAGAGTTACATAAACGAGTAAGAATTTTATAAGGGGAGGAACAATGTAGTTATATGAATGGAAATTTTACATGATGCATGCTCGTGCCGTACGTCCTCACGAACTTAGGAAAAATTTGTTTCTAACGGTAGACACGGTGGCATACATACGTTTTCTCATATATAGCGTAACTAGTCGAGCTACACGTTTCGTTGTTAGTGTACCTGCATAAAATTTCATTTCAGCCCTAAACCCATAATGAATATGCAGAATGTAATTGTAAATACTTCCATATATGTATACCCATACATATACTTCCATATCAATCTACCCGACAAGAATTTAAACCCACAATTAAATACGTACCATCTACACATGCAAGCATGCATACATAGCCGTACCAAAGCTAACTCTTCCCGACCGCACGCTCACATCTTGCGGTCATACACTCATCTTACCTTGGCGTAGAGGCATTTGATCCATACATTACCACTCAAGTGAATGGCATCCATACTATAGCACGCCGTATGGACGACGAAGTAAAAACCCCCATGTTAGTACTTACATAGCCACCTAATAGTCCTTAATTTGGGCATAAGGAAAGGGATCAATGGCACACTTTAGATTTCAAATACCTATTATATAACTAATAGTTGCTAGAGAAGGTTTTTTTTTTTTTGGAAAACAAAAACTTTTGTTTTTAAATACACTTGTGACAATTAACGTTGAATCTTGCTCTGATACCAGCTGTCGCAGAACCGACCAATTTATAAGAATACAAGTATAATGGCAATCCGCAAGCGGTCGCACTGTCATACTTGAACCCATATAAACCCGGTAGTCCGTCGAGTACCACGACGGGTCTCGATAAACGATTTACAACAACCAAGATCGTACAGGATTCAACATACATGCCACATATTACATAAAGTTCACAGATACTTTTCATCATCAGAGTACGAATAGAAAGTTATTACAAACCAAGTTTGATAATTAAAGCGGAAGCAAATAAGTTCGAAGATAAGTTTCCAACGTAGTTTGATACAGTGCCATGCCAGATCACGATCCACAAAAGCAAAGATAGGAATTACTAAGGAAGCCTGCCCAAGGCTTACTCCTCATCCACAGCGGGATAGAAGCAACTCTTGCAATAACCATGATACACAGTGCCATCTGCAACAATGGGAAAATAAACCCTGAGTACGAGAAGGTACTCAGCTAGACTTACCCGTCATGAACCAGAAATAAATGACTCCAAGGATTATGCAAGGCTGTATAAGTGGACGTAACTTGACAACAGTTTTGCGAAAAAGGGCAATTAATCTTTGTACACTTGTGATTCCTTTATCAAGTTAATTATAACTATCCATTTCTAGATTAGCAACTATCCTGTGCCAAACATGTGGTATATTATTTAGAATCATACAATAGTAACCATAGCAAGTATTGTAATTCCATATTCATCTGAACCATCATGTTTCATAACACAGTTACTACGATGTTGGAGCTAGCCAAGTTTCTCACTATCCGGGAGAGACGGCGATTCGAATCGATTTCAACCAGCTGGGAATTTATTCCTAACACAAACCCAGACCTACCAGCCACGATAGTCTTAGGTCACCTTTGGTACAACTCCGGTACACATTTCGCGGGTTCGTACTGCGCCGCACATTCTGGAACACCAGATGCCAGGATGCTCAGGCCAAGCCTGCCCTTGGGCTCAGTCTGATCGTTCCCCGGAAGGAGCGCACAACAAAACGATTCCCGGCCTGAGTTGAATTACTCGGCTTCGCGGTCGGAACGAGTTATCCGGCCAGCTAAGTGAGAGGCATGCGTTCAATCTTGTCAGAAGTTCCAACAACGGTACGGTCCTTGATCGACACAGACGGGGATAGATCCACACCCAAGACCTCCATGCCTTGTTGCTTTTCTATCGATATCCCGCCCGGTCTCCATTTACATTAACCATGGTTCTTTTCCACAATGGCAATTATGACCAATCGTGATCCGGTATCCACCTATATCTCGCAGGTGACAGGAAATCACCCGACTTCTACCGGTCTAAGCATGGCTAAGCATATACTCGATCCTGGACCTATACCGGTTAAAGGGGTAATTTCTGGACAAGGAATGTACATGCATCAAGTGGTTTCATTCAACTCTTATAACCTAATGCATCAATCATAAATACGTAAGTAAACAGTTGTAAATTACTGGGAGACTTATAATGCTCCGGGGCTTGCCTCGCAGAAAGGAAGTAGGACGGTGGTCAGGGCACTCCGGAAGTTCTTCAGGGTTCTGCTCCACGCCTTCGGGAGCTGCGGCTTGCGGATCCTCCTGCGGGTTCCCTTCCTCGGCTTCTTCGAATTCCAGCAACGTGATCTCTTCCTCCGATCCTAGATGCATGAGTATGGTATGAGTATTATGAATGCATAATGTTAACAAGTGCATCGCATTGTTTGAGTAGGTGCATATCTCTTCTCGCTTACTACTTAACTATTCCTACAATGCATCGACTATGCCATAAGCAGTATCTACTTGTTTTACTCATAACTGGAGTTTTACAATTCCAAATCTAGTGATCCTGGACTTTCTGGAAAGCTTATCAAATTTTCTACAACTTTGTTATTAACCATTTTTACAGTCTACATCAGTTTCAACATGCAACTTATCATTTTCTAGAATCAGTCCGGAAATGACTTAACATGCAATATAAAGTAATAACACCTCTACTTCATGTAATCATTCACAATTTGACAACCTAGGTCCTACCAACAGTTTAAGCATACCAAACATAATTAAGATAACATAATGGCAAAGCCCAAACTATTTATTAATTTGCCTTTATTATTTTATTTAGATATCTAGGTTAAATAATAAATATACATCAGATGTGCTTAATAAATTCTCAAAAATTTACAGAGCCTTAATAAAGCTATCAAAGGACTACTATAAAAATTTCAGGTCATTTTACTAAGGAGAACATCCCATACAAAAATGATAAGGAAGCAAGGCTTGAAATAGCATAAATGGAAAATCCTATTGAAAAGTGTCAAGCAACAGATTTCTTATTTTTCCTAACATCCATATGGTACTAGTATCACCTCCAATTAATTTCATGAATTTTGGACTTATAATTAATTTATAAAAATTCATACAAGGATTAACTATTTATAAAAGAAAAATCTATAACTATAGATCTACACATGCACTGGTTCTCAAATTTTTATCCAAGCTCAGGTATGACAAGAATAGCCTACCACAAAAATTTCATAATTTTTGGAGCACAGGAACTTTAGATATAAAATAAACAAATTTAATTGCATTCAAAAGCACATTTGAAATCCCTATTTAAATCTCCAAAATTTTCTACTGTTGAACCCAAGAACATATTTTTCCTAAATACTACACTTCCTAAGGAACACAACCATATTTATTTCAACATTTTTGGAGCTACCAATCTAAAGATACAAAAATAACAAAACAATTCAAAAACTGGATTCAAAATGAGTTAGTCTACACTACTGCTGTCGCTGACAGGTGGGACCCGCTGGTCAGGGGACCCCACACGTCATCGACACGGAGCAGGGCAGCGGCGCTGCGCGGTGCTGGCGCGGCCAGAGCTCGCCGACGGCGAGGTTGCCGGCGGTGACATCATCACACGATGATCTACTTGTCCTAGCGCATCGATTGAGCCACTTGGCCGGCCCTATTGACGACGGCAAGGACGACGGCGGCGGCAATGGCGGGGCGGCGGGGCTGGACCACGGCAAAACGCCGGTGGAGGCTACGGTGGTTCGACCTAAAGCTCGGACGAGCACCAGCTACCTAAGGCGCACTCGACGCACTAGCTAACGCATGGAGCGGTGGACTGTGGCGCTCCGGCCATGGTGACGGGGCTTGCGGCGGAGCTCCGGCGAGCCCGTGCACGCGGCGGAGGCTTACCAAGCGCGAATGGCGGGCACGGAAAGAAGCTACGGGGTGCGGGGGAGACGGTGGAGCTATCACGGTGGTGCGGGAGTGGCCAGGCGTGAGCTGCGCGGGGCTATGGCGACGGCGGAGCTGAGGGCGCTCGGCTGCTGCTGCGGCGAAGAAAGGAGGCCGAGGCGAAGCTGAAATGGAGCGCGAGTGAGTGCGGGCGGGCGTTGGCGTGAAGAAGGCACGCCCAGGCGCAGCGTGGCCTGCGCGGACAGAGCAACGGCGACGCGCGGCCATCGCCGGGGACACGCGGCGCGCGGACTCTGCCGTCGGTCGGCCACTGAACGCGCGATTCAGTTTCGTCAGAACACGATGGCCGAGCCTGACAGCGCGATTTCAACTTGATTTACCGGCTAATCCGTGGCTCCTTCGTGCAAATGCCCAACATGAGTTTTGTAGCCCAAGGTACCAGCTTCAATTGTTGTTCAATGATCGAGCTCTAATTCGCATCGTACACCGAGTAAAATCATGATCAAGGTCGGCTCGTCAGGCTGTCAGTCGAGCATACACTTAGAAAATTTGTTAAGTGTGGAAAACTGGATTTTGCTGGTTTTTGTGGGACCCATTCAAGCATGTTAGAAGCAAAATCAGTCCATGACATCAAAATGAAAGTTGTTCCTTATGTCAAACACTACAACTTTGCTTTAGTGAACTCCTCCATGCAAGGCCTCTAACACCTAGTTCAACTTTAGTCAAACATGTCACTTTGAAATCAAGATACACATTCAAACTATGGCTAAATGACCAATTTAGCCCTAGCCCTAAATACCAAAGTTGTTCATGATGATATCCTAAGCATGTTAAAACAATTTGCAAGGCCATTTAAGCATTTCATGTAGTAGTCACTCATATAGCTATTGAAAGTAATCACATGAAATATCACTCAAGTGCTTGGTCATGAAATGTGGCCTTCATGAACAAGGTTCCTTTTGTTAACCTAAGTGTAGCTAAGGTGTTATAGTGACCAACATTACACACTAGCCTTTATTTGCACATGATCATATGTATATGTTACAAGAAACACGAAATAACAAGCAATGTTTCATATGTTTCGATCAGATGTTTCAATTGTAAATGATGATTTATGAATGCTTGATGCTCATGTTCATGTTATGCAAGTCAAGTTATGCAAGGCTAACACCCGAGGTGTTACAGTCCTCCCGGTGTGGCCGGTGTCACCGGCCACACAAGTCCCCGTGCACAAGCTCGAGCCTCTCCTTGGCTCGAAAGCTAGCCTGCTGTGGAAAGGGGAGTCGCCTCTGCTTCGTCAACACGCAGACGTCGCAGAGCTGCTCCACATGGTCGAGGCACGGCAGGCCTCGCACCATCTCCGTGGCACTGAGCCGCTTCAGGGCCTCAAAGTGAAGGTGCCCGAAACGCTCGTGCCACTGCCACGCCTCGTCGTCCCGACGAGCAGCGAGACAGAGGGGTTGTGCCACCTGCACGTTAAGGACGTAGAGTCGATTTGCGCTTCTGGATACCTTGGCAAGAAGGCGACGACGACGATCCCAAATCCTCATGACTCCGTCGTCAACCACCACGCGCGAACCGTTCTCATCCAGCTGTCCCAAGCTGATGATGGAGTTCTTCAACGCGGGGATGTAGTAGACTCCGGTGAGCAGCCTGTGCTCACCAGACACGGTGGTGAAGATGACGGAGCCGACGCCCTTGATCTCCACGCCGGAGGCATCCCCAAACTTGACGGAGCCTCGGACGCTAGAGTCAAGCTCAGTGAAGAACTCCCGTCGACCGGTCATGTGATGGGTGGCTCAATGCTTGCATGAACAGAGCCGGCTCCTCCTCCGCCTGTGCGACGTGGGCCTGGCCGCGTCGTGGCTGTCGGCAGTCCTTGGCCCAATGGCCGCAGTTGCGGCAGGCGTCGTCTCGTGCCGGCTTGTGCCTGTCGGCGGCGCCGCCCTGGGCGCCTCCGCGGGCATCACCCTCGGCACGTCCTCGCGCCCCGGCCTGGGCGTCTCTGCGCGCCTTGCGTGGCTTGCCACGCTTGCGGCCGCCTGTCGCGGAAGAAGGCCTCCCCTTTTTCCGATCACCTTGGCTGGCAAGCCACTGCTCCCGAGTGAGAAGGAGCTTCCCGCCAGTGGTGATGGGCCCCGAGAGAGACTGTGGCTCATCGCTGTCGACGACCTTGAGGCGACCTATCGCCTCCTCGATCGACATCGTGGAGAGATCCAGCAGGGACTCGATCGATCGAGCCATCTGCTTGTACTTCTCGGGGACGCAGCGAAAGAGCTTTTCGACAGCTCTCTCCTCGCCGTAGGTGTCATCGCCGAACTGCACCATCTTCTGCAATAGAGTGTTGAGACGGAGGGCAAAGTCATCAACGTCCTCACCTGGCTTGAAGGCCAGGTTCTCCCACTCCTTGTGAAGTGCCTGCAGTGTGGACTTGCGGGCGCGGTCGCTGCCAATGCGTGCCGCAGCGATAGCGTCCCAAGCCTCCTTGGCAGTCCGCTTGTTGGTAAGCGAGAACTGCATCTCGGGCGGGACTGCAGCGATGAGGGCATCCAGCGCCCGTCGATCTATGTCGTAGTCGACGTCGCCGTATCGGACTGCCTCCCACATGTGCCGCACCTGGAGCTTTACCCTCATCACCGCAGCCCACTCGACGTAGTTGGTCTTGGTGAGGGTAGGCCACCCACCGCCGGGACCGACGTCCCTGACAACAGCCTGGAGCCCGTGGTAACTACGGTACCGATCCGGGGAGAGAGAGCCACGCTGCCTGTGAAGGCCGCGCTCTCCATCGACCCGTCGGTACCGATCCGGGGAGAGAGAGCCACGCTGCCTGTGAAGGCCGCGCTCTCCATCGACCCGTCCGCCACCGTTGCCGTGCGCGGCTCCTCCAGGAGCGCCGCCGCCGTGCGCGCCTCCTCCAGGAGCGCCGCCGGCGCGTCCGCGCCTGCCTGGGCTGCCGCCGCGCTCGTGGGCGTGCGCGGCTGCCCCAGGAGCGCCACCGCCGTGCGCGCCTCCTCCAGGAGCACCGCCAGCGCGTCCGCGCCTGTCTGGGCTGCCGCCACGCTCGTGGGCGTGCGCGGCTGCCCACTGCGTCGCCCGCGCTCGCGCTGCCTCCCTCTCTAGCAGCTCGAGGTCCGCGTCGGCGGTGTCGTCAGCGGAAATGGAGCTGCCGATGCTGACGCGCAGAGCCTCGACCTTCGCTGCCGCCGCCTCCGCCTCCGCTCTGGCTGCTGCTAGCTCCGCCGCTGCCAGCCTCGACGCCCTTGCCGCCGCCGCAGCGGTCTCTGCCACCACTCGCTCGCGTTCCTCTGCCGCGGCAAGTTTGGCCTCCTGCCGACGCCGCGTGCTCGAGGCGACCGAGCGCTGAGACTGCCCTGCGGACATGACGCGCTACCGGGGGGGCTGCTGCGTGGGGAGAGGGCTTCTTCAGACCGCGGGGGAGAAGTGAGCAGGAGCGGCCGGAGGAGCTGCTGCTGCCAACAGCTGGGGCTGTTGTGGGGCTGGGAGAGAAGATGAGCAAGAGATGCTCAGGCTACAGGATAATACGGCTCTGATACCAGTTGTTAGTCGCTGAATTCTCACTCTTGGAAGTAGCAGAATTCTTACTCTCATCGAGAGAGGATGACACTAGGAGTTGGGACAATTTTCTGGTTTACTTCTCAATGCCATGCCAACCCGAGGGGTTGGGGATACATATTTATAGGCTGCTAGCCAGCCAAGCATATGCTAAGATGCTAGTCTAAGATGCTGTCCTCTAGATGCTAGTCTAAGATGCTGTCCTAGATGCTGTTCTCTAGTCTAAGATGCTGTCCTAAAAACACAAAGACCACAACCGCCCCACAAAGACCACAACAGCCAGACTTATCCATCACTTAAGTCCGTTTAGTCTCAAGGTGTGCTTCCATCTTCTGCTACTCGTTTATATTCTTTTTATTTATGTTAGGATCGAGGAAGCATTGAGCAGTTGCAGTGCAAGTACTGGGGACATCATTAGTACAACAGAGGGGTTGCAACAGGAACTTGAGGTTATCACTCAGCGGCAAGAAATTGTGTCATGCTTCCTGCGGGATTACCAACTTTCAAATGAAGAGGTCCATTTTCTATCCAAGCAAAACTAATTGCATTAAATGATATTTGTTTGCTATGTTGATGCCGCGTTGTCTTAAGGCGGACATCATGATTGTATTTGTTCATGATTTTTATGTGTTGCTCTTTTGTAAATGGTTAAAAGATAAATGCACTTCGGGAAGAAGAGATAGATGGTAAATTCTTCAAAGCATTGCGGCATGTTCAAGAAATACACTCAAACTGCAAGGTCCTGCTGCGAACACACCACCAGGTACCATTGCTTTGTCCTCGAAGTTTGGTGGCCTTGAGCCTTTGATGCCTCAGAAAGGTGGATTATCAACTGCTGATAATAAGGTAGTCATGTTCATGAAACCCTAAAGAGAAAAACAAGTACTGTGCATTTTATTAAGGAAAAAAACACAACAGGATATCATAATTGTGAACTTCAATCTTGGATTTTTGTTTTTTCTCCCAAAATGCTAGCCAAGTATGGATTATGCTAAACAATGATTTGACATTGTGATCTTTCCAAATTTCCAATAGTTAGTTTCCTTATCAAACGACATTAGATGTTTATATAAAATGTCCATTTTTTTATATTTCTAGCGTGCTGGTTTGGAGCTTATGGATATGATGTCTGTGTACCAAGAAGGGGCTTATGAAAGATTATGCAGGTATTTCCCTATATAGTCACTTGATTTCTTCAGTGGAAGAACATTGTGAATCACCGATTACCATGAAATCAGAGAAATATTGTGAAACGAACAAGTAAAATGTTTTTTTTTCCTTGCATTTTTGGTAGTGACCAGTGCTCCAATTTGACATTTTTCAGGATATATATGTACTGCCAAACTAGCATTCGACTTTATATTTTGTACCTAGACATAGCTTATGTCAGGTGCACAACAAAAACTATGTACCTATAGAAGCCAAAACGACTTATAATTTGAAACGGTGGGAGTACTACTAACTATATCATCAGATGGGGTATTAACATGCAACATCTATTTCATTGTATTATCAGGTGGGTTCAAGCTGAATGTAAAAAATTAGGTGATACTGACAATCCTGAAGTAAGTGAGCTTTTGAAAATGGCTGTTCGCTGCCTGAAGGAAAGACGTGTACTGTTCAAGTATTGTGCAGAGGAGGTAATCTATACCTTTTATATAGCAAAGTTAGCACTACCTCAAACTCATGGTGGTTATCTTCATTCACAGGTTGCCAACATGAGGCACCATGCCTTATTCAGGAGGTTTATAAGTGCTCTTACTAGAGGTGGACCTGGAGGGCTCCCAAGACCAATAGAAGTGCATGCTCATGATCCTCTTCGCTATGCAGGCGAAATGCTCGGTTGGCTACATCAGGTTTTCTTCTTACTCTACCCTTATACTACTAGACATACTAGACATAGGCCAACATTTAATAATTCTTTTCAAATCATGCACCTGAATGTTCATTCTTTAACTTGTGAAGGCCCTGGCATCAGAAAGAGAGCTTATAGTTGTCTTGCTTGATCCTGATGCAATGACTGACAGCAGTCCAACTTCTCGACGTCAGTCTGGTAGAGATGGTGATTCCTCCAGAGGTGAACCTGATGTAACTTTTGTGCTTGATAGAATATTTGAAGGAGCATGTCGGCCATTTAAAGTTCGAGTTGAGCAAGTTTTGCAGTCACAGCCAAGCCTGATAGTTTCTTTCAAACTTAGCAATACCTTGGAATTCTATGGTTACACGGTGAGTCTCGAATAGTACCTTTTGGAGCTAAGTAAATATAAAGGTGTTTCCGTTTACATATAATTTTCTTATCATTTAGATATCAGAACTGCTGGGTGAAGACACTGCACTGTGCAATACAATATGGTCACTTAGAGATGCAGCTCAGCAGACATTCTTCAATATCCTGAAGAGTCGGGGAGAGAAGTTATTGCGATATCCTCCACTAGTTGCAGTTGAACTCTCTCCCCCACCAGCTGTTAGAGAAGGAATTTCTTTGCTGCTTGAGCTCATAGATACCTACAATAGCATGATGTTTCCTGCCTCTGGAAAAAGACCAAACTTTGACCCTGTTATTTCTGCATTACTGGATCCTATAATTCAGGTGAGCTTTCTGTGTCAGCTGTCAGGTTTGCCTTATAAATATAATGTTATGCAAATATCTGATGGGTGTTGTTATCATATATAGCATTGATATTCTATTACTAATTGTACCCATGGTATGATTTTACAGACTTACAGAGTTATTGTGAACAGTAGCACTAATAGCAAGTTAGCAACATATTTTCACTCTTCAGTTGTTTAATGCCATCATTTTTTTTGTGTGGCTTACCCTCATGCATCAATTTGATACTGATACTGATATCCTCTAGAAATAAAAAGAAGCTTAATGTAATGATTTCGAACAGCATACTTCAGTCAAAGAAAGGAGTCGTGTAGAGAAGACTAGGACTTGAACAAGGTGCTTCAAATACTGGACAGATTTGAATGTGTTAGGATGCAATTTGGTCAGATGATGAACAAATTGGACAGCTATGCCTGACAGGCTACTAGCACCACCATAGCAGTGGAAGTCATTATTCTGCATAATTTGATACTGTTTTTTTTTTTTAAATTTAATAGCATTATATGAAGTAGTTCTAGCCTCTCCTGATATAATAGCGTGTATTTTCTCACATAGCACCAAGCCCACTTGTAGCAGTTAGATGTATTACTTCACTACAACGATACACTTACTGCACTTTTAAGTAATTGTAGTCATACATGCCAAGTAGCCAAATGCTATGGTATGTGCTACTGCTACAAAATGTTATACTCTATACTGAGTGATAGCCCAGCAATTTCTATTGTAAAATCCTTCATTTTATTAGCATTTATTGTTACAGCAGAATAACTCTTTGTTATCTGCAGCATAACTTATGTGGTACTTATACTGATATTCCTAACTTTTCAGATGTGTGAGCAAGCTGCAGAGGCACAGAAGTCAAAAGGTTCACTTGGGCGGCGTGGTAGAACAAGCTCTGATCCTAGTGGAAATAGCAGGGATTCTATATCAGTTGATGCTATTCTGTCTAAGAATTTATCTACATTGGTTCTGGTTAGTAGCAGCACTTTTAATATTTACCATGTACTCCGTCCATTCCAAATTATAAGACGTTCTGGCTTTTCTAGATACGTTGTGTTTGCTATGTATATCTAAGTGTATAACAAAAACTATGTATCTAGAAAAGCCAAAACGTCTTATAATTTGGAATGGAGGGAGTATATAGGATGACTAGATCCTATTAGGAAAGATGTAGCCACTGAACTGAGGGGTATAGCTTGTCTATACCGGGGTTCACTTAGATTAACAGAACATGGACATTGTGTGCCAACCCTTAGAGTTTCTTCTGACTGCAATACTGAACGTAGCATCCTTTTTCTCGTAGTTCTTTCTCATTCTATTGCAACTGGTTATCACATGGTCTAATGAAATATAAATGATGTGCAAGCTGATGTCTTAAAAGTTCCTTACAGTTGCAATACCAAAATTCTGACATTTTTCTAGTTTATTTCTTATTCTATTTCCAATGTTATTAGATATAGAGAAACAGTCATGGTTGTTCAACTGCTACATTGTAAACATGTCATTCTTCCATTCCTTAATAGTGCTCTATGAGGAAACTGCACATGTTCTGAATTTCATGATTGGTTTTGTGGCTTTGATATTAATTTCTCCTGATTGCCTCTTTCCATTAGAATGTAATTAAAGAGGAATGATACCGATTTTTTTTTTTATGTTGCACTAAAAAAACATCATTGCCAGATGGAAATTGCGTGCTCTTGGTTTCATGATCAAATTGGACATTTGTTTTTCACCCAAGAAAGTTAATCTTGTTTTATACTTAACCACTTGGGCATTTCCACTTTGTTTATTCATTCGATGTAATATGCAGAGTGCCGAATCTTCATCCAAAGTCTACCTCATCAACTGCTTGTCAGCTATTCAGGAGCCATTGATGGGCCAGGAGGTTGCTACAAGCTATGTAAACAGCCTGCGCTCTATGATTGAAGCACATATTCGTGCCCTTGTCGATAAAGAAGTTGACAGCATTCTTAGGAATTGTGGACTATCAAATAAGATGCCATACATAAAGGAGTATGGTAGCAAGGCTGATGCAAAGCCTCTGGCAGATATTATCGAGACGTCGCCACAAATGCTTCTGGAATGCTTGAAGGCATTCTGTGGCATTGTGACTGGAACAGAAGGTTCCTTGCCTGAATTTGAGCAACTGCAGGTTCCAAGGTTACGTTCAGATGCCTGCTATGGTTTGGCAAGAGCTCTAGCAGAATCTTATGAGCTCATTTACAGTGCAGTGATGGATCCAAATAACAGTTATCCTGACCCAAGGTCGTTGGTTAAGCACTCTCCTGAACAGATAAGAACTATACTGGAAATCTGAGGTCTTTGCACCATGCCTTTTGATACTATGTTAAGTAGAGCTGTTTCATGCACGAAACATTTGCGATGTAAGGGTTCAATTGATTACAGAAATATTGAAGTGGTGACTTTTTTTCTGAACTCATGTATCATTATCTAGTGTCTCACTGTCTCCTCTATTCCTTTTTACTTTATATATCAAAGTTATTTTTTACTTCAGTGCTGTAATTTTGAGGTACAGCTTGACCGATTAATATGATACCAGTTGTATATCAAAGCTACTATCCAAGCATGTTAAATAGCTTTGATATAAAATGCCATTTTTTCAGTTCAGTAAAACATCAAAGCTCAATCATAATTCTCGATTATTTTCAGTACCGTGCACCTGCAGCAGATTCTGCTTCAGCTGTCCTTATATTGTTTCTGTGTTTGCTTATTATATTGTGCTTTGCTTATTATATTGCACGCTGAAGTTTGGCAGGTGTGGAAACTGGAAACAGTTGTTGGCAGTCAAGAATTCAAGATCCAAGGTTGTCTAGGTTGAAGAAAAAAAATAATTTGTCAGACATGTTACCTGGGTTTGAAATAATCTGTCTAGGCTGAAGTGTCGTCTGGTCAGTATCCTTAATTTCTGCAGTGCATATGGGCATGCTATGTCTCTTCCTTTGAACCTTTTGTACAGAGGCTATAGCTCCGGCCATTTTAAGGTAAATCGTCTGCTGGAACCCTAAACCCTTTATCTATATCTAATATTAAAACACAGAAATTTCTTTGATCCGTCATCCTCACTTTCTAAATCACACTCCCATCTTTTCTACACTCCAAAACAACCCTTCTCGCTCCCCCATAAGACTAGTCACAACGTAGGAATATGTCGATGCTGAAAGAAGAAAGAGAGAGTACTTAAGCATCGAATCATCAAAGTTACAGCGACCGATGCTAACTCCAAAATTCTACCAAGCGAGACAAGAAGATGACTCGATGCTAGCCAAATAAAAAATGATTTCTCAGCTGGCTAATAGACACTTAATCGAGTGCAAGAAACATTGGTCGTTCTGTGAAAGGTTTGGCCCACATGCTTATGCACCTCGATGCTGAACGTTGTGCGGCAAGAAGAGCTTTGAGCATCGGTGCTGATGGCATACGCATTAGTTTTTCTGGCATCGATTACATTGTGGTAGGCTACATCACTCTCTAAATTCAATACACGATAGTTCTATTATGAATCTTTTCACATAAGAAGAAAATTATGATAAGTCATTAGAACATATATTTAGACGCATAATGAAAGCTAGTATGTGTTTAGAAAAGACTGAATGACTGATCATCTATAATGGAGGGAGTATTAACTTATTTTAGCTGATCAAACGTGAACTACGTTAGCAAACTGCTCACGGTCTCCTTACTTACCTAACTCACCTGTCACCTCGTAATCTAAGCAGCCGCGTGGACTTTTGAACCGGCCTGCGCACGCTACTAGTTTCCTTTTTCCTACAATAAAAGATTGCCCAATTGCTGCCGTTTTTTCTCGTCCATTTGGTCTGATCGTGGGCTGTCTGCCCGTGCCCTGTCTGTGGATCAGGTCGGGCACTCGGGCTCCCTTCCGTGCGTTGGCGGGCGGAATGACAAGTGGGGGAGGAGGGCAACGTGTGGAGATGGTGGAACGGAACTGGAACGGGCGGCGTCGAGGTCGCCGGTCCACGCAGGCGGGGATGATGTGTGACGGCCTAGGCCTAAGCCATGACCGCGACGGGAGAGCGATCTTTACGGGACGGGACCGTGTGGGAAGGGCGCCCGGCACATCACGACAGCTCCCCGCGTTCCTCTGAAGTGACACGATACACGACCCCAGCAAGGAGACGCCAAGAGGACGAAGCCATCGCTTGGCGGATCCCCATGGTCGATGTAGGAATGCCGCAGACGTGTACGTGCGGCGGGGGGCCAGGCCTGGTTTAGTTACACCAAAATCTAAACTTTAGCACTATGTAAAAAGAAGATTTCCGGTCACATCAAACTTACAGTACCTGCATAGAGTACTAAATGTTGACGAAATCAAAAACTAATTGCACAGTTTAGTTGTACTTTGTGAGACGAACGTTTTGAGTCTAATTAGTCAACGATGGGACAATTATTACCAAATACAAACGAATGCTACAGTGCGCTGCAGTGCTCTATGATTCCGGCGACGTCCACTTCGGCCGGCAACTAAACGGGGGCCAGCATTGAGCTGCGTGTACGGTGTACAGTACATTATGGGGCATGAGAGGAGCAGTAGGAGTCTAGGAGTAGGTTGGTCGTTGGTCCGAATGGCCCCGGTTTTACCCTTGTTTAGTTGGACCCCAAAATCTAAAAAGTTGCTACAGTACCTGTCACATCGAATGTTTGTGGCTCGTGCATGGAGCATTAAATGTAGACGAAAAGAAAAACTAATTGCACAGTTTGGTGGGAAATTGCGAGACGAACGTTTTAAGCCTAATTAGTTAATGTTTGGACACTATTTGCCAAATAAAAACGAAGGTGCTACAGTAACCCAAAATCCAAATTTCACGAACAAGGGCTTAATGCGGAATTCTGCGCCATGGAACGCAAAAAACCAAAGACACCAGGCGCGGCGGCAAGCGCACCTGTCCAACCGCGCCTCAGCCAAACCAAACCCATCGCCGCCCGCCCCGCCTTCTCCTCGTTACGCCAACGCCGCGGCGGCGGCAGCTTGCCGGTCTTTGACTAAGGGGAGATGAGGCGCGTCGCTCGGTGGCCAGCGAAGTGAGTTTCCGAGGGGAGACGAGAGAGATCGATGCAGGGCTCGGCGGCGGCACTGCTGCTCCTGCCGTGGCTGCTGCAGCTGCTGCATGCGGCAGCCGCGGGCAACGGCAGCTGCGCGCGGAGCTGCGGGGGCTTGACGGTGCAGTACCCGTTCGGCTTCTCCCCCGGCTGCGAGATACCGCTCGGGTGCGACGACCAGGCGAACGGCACCGCGTGGGTCGGCGGCACGCGCGAGCTCGGCCTGCTGGTGCACAACGTCACGGCGCGCGCCGTCGTCCTCTCCCTGCCCCAGGACTGCTCCCGCGGACTCAACGCCTCCATCCAGGCGCTCTTCTCGAAGAGCTACGCGCCTGGCTCGCAGAACGCGCTCGTCGTGAGCGCGTGCAGCCCCGCCTCGCCGTCGCATACCAGCAACTGCAGCGACGGCGACAGGTACCTCGACAGGTCGTCCCAGTGCAACACCACCGAGCCCATCCGCTGCGTCCTGCCACCAGTAGTCCCACCAGCGATCAGCAGCGGTAGCGACCAACGTTTCTTGAACAGAGCCGAGATGCAAACGCTCGCCGCAGAATGCACCGGGCTCGTGTCGGCGGCGAGCTACTGGGACGCGCCGGCGCCGGCGCCGGCGCTGCTGCTGGGCGTGATGGAACTGGAGTGGTGGGTGGTGGGCGAGACGTGCCGCTGCTCGCGCCACGCCACCTGCACCCTGGTCACTACGCCGATCGCTGGGCAACGGGCGTTCCGGTGCGAGTGCCCCGAGGGGTACGACGGCGACGGCTTCGCCGACGGCACCGGTTGCCGGAGAGGTCAGTGACGTCATTTGATTAATGCTTATTATTTTCTCGGCTCCGAGTATCGTTGGTTGAATTGGTCAGTCAAATTGTGCGAGCTAGCGAATTTGTTAGAATGGTTGACTCCGCTCTTGCATCCAGCTCGCGCCACCAGAATGGCTTGGACCATGGGCTCCGCTATCAACTGGCCGTAATCATATCGACGTCTGAGAAAACCACGTACCAATACATTCGTAATGTATCAACCTCTTTAGATTACTTGGCTAACAAGTAGCTAAAAATAGTCCTAATCTATTCAAATATGTAAATTAGTAGGTGGACTAAACTTTAGTCTAGCGCCGAACTAACAACTAGTCCTTCAGTTGGCAAATAATCCACCTCAATAAGACTAATAGGTGTGCCATGTTCCCAAAATAAGGAACGTGGAATGATAGTGGTGCGATACTTTTAAAATATTTTTACGTCATGACAACTAACGTAAAAACGATCCCAGAACAAAGAATATGACCATGTTCCCTAAGGTTTGCACTAACACTAGTTGTAGGCAATCTTAAGTTCCAAACAGACCCATAATGGCCCCGTTCGCTTCGCTGAAAAAATAAGCCGAAACATTGTTCCGGCTAATTTGTTGTGAGAGGAAAACAATGTTTCGGCTGAAAAAACAAGCTGAAAAGTATAGATTATAACATAAGCGAACGGGGCCACGAAACCCCAAACCACAGACACGACTAATGAAACCACGAAAGGCTCTGCCTACCAACTTATCTCTATGAAAATCTGCCGGTAATATCTCTGCCTCCTTTCTTGGTACATACTTGTGAAAAGGGGATTCTTGTTGGTGGATTGGGTAGTCGTTTAGAGAAGAAACAAATTCGCTTGTAAAACATGTACACCTACAAATTAAATGGAGTCTAAGAATCATAAACGTATTTTGACCAGAGAGAAGTTATACCAAGTAAATTGTTACCCTTAATTTCTCTTATAATATGTCGTGAATTGTTAAAAATAATAATCTTATAGGCACTTTTAGTAAAAACCTATCGATGCAATTTTTATGCCATAATTTTTCTAAAAGTTTGCAGGAGCACTGCATATCGTTTAGGCTTTGTTCAGTTAGTAGTTAGTACTCTACCCGAAGGGATTGAGGGATATTTTGACTTATAGGGGCTTTAGTCCTAATCAACCCCCTCCAATCCCCACCAAACTGAACGAAGCCTTAAGAAGAGAATGCGAGTTCAATACATGGTTTTAGTACATAAAGAACCCAAGACCATTAGCGATGTAGCCAAGTTTTAGTACATAAAGAACCCAAGACCATTATGCAAGGCTTCCCACAAGCAACTCTTTTTTAGAGTTCAAGGGCAGAGCCCCGGTCTTTATATTCCAAAGACCACCAGTTAAGCATTCATACAATGTGCCTCAGCACAAACAGAAGACGAAAACAATTGTAAAACAGAACTGGAACTAGCAACACCATTACATTCCCCAGGCCCACAAGCAACTCTCATGAGGGCGATTTCTTCTATCGACGGTTTTGCACCGACGAGTTTAGTTTGCCATCAAAGAGTCTTCTATTTCTCACCTTCCAGATGTTTCTAAGTCGTATGCATCAAAGCACCACAATCGTTCTCATTTGTCTTGCCTTGTAGCTCTGCAGGAAGCCAGCCACCAATCTTCTAATGTTTCATCCCGAGCTGAGGCACTGAATTATGCCGTAAACTTGCATATAACTAACTATTAGTAAAAAAATATAAAATTTGAGTTTCTTCTATGTTTAAAATATGCTTATCATTCCTGGACGTGGGAAGTAATCCAATGCTACTGGTGTGGTTGTGCACTGCCATATAAACATTTTTTTGTGTCTAACTGATGCTGCCCGGAATTGTGCATGATAGTCTGCTTTTGAAACACAAGAATCCTTCAGAGTTCGGACTGCATATTAAACTGTTCAACGTGTGGAATTTGCTTTGATAATTTGACGTGTCTCCTGATCTATATTTTCTTCAATCTGACACTTTGATTCAATGGTTTCAGCTCCAAAATGCAATCCTTCAAACTACCTATCTGGAGATTGTGGCAAGACGATCCAAATAGCCCTTCTCGTGGCAGGTAATATAAGTTGCTCATAATATCTACTACCTGATAATATTCAGAATAATATCCCTGCTGAAGGAGGGAATACTCCTAGGAAAGTAAGGTTAAATCAGGCCCGCCTATTGTATTTTCCGCAGAAGGCCCAATAATTTGACCTACATGATCCACGTTTGCGGATTGGGTTAGATTATCGTGTCAGTCCAGACTGGGCTGGGCTGGGCTTCATTTTCCGGGACGTTCACACCACTGTTCATATGAGCATGAATTTGATTCTAAAAAAAAAAATCTGAGCATGAATTTGTACACGTGCGCAGGGATCATGTTTGGCGCCATGGTGACGGGCGTGACCTGCCTGGCGTACCAACTGCTGAAGCGCCGGTTCGCGTCCATCCGTACGAAACGCAGCACGAAGCGGTTCCTGTCGGAGGCCTCCTGCGCGGTGCCCCTGTACTCGTACCGCGAGATCGAGCGCGCCACGGGCGGCTTCTCCGAGGAGAAGCGGCTGGGCACGGGCGCCTACGGCACCGTGTACGCGGGGCGGCTCAGCGACGACCGCCTGGTGGCCGTGAAGCGGATCCGGCCGCGCGACAACGGCGGCGGGGTGGACTGCGTGATGAACGAGGTGAAGCTGCTGTCGTGCGTGTGCCACTGCAACCTGGTCCGCCTCCTCGGCTGCTGCATCGAGCAAGGGCAGCAGATCCTGGTGTACGAGTTCATGCCCAACGGCACGCTGGCGCAGCACCTGCAGCGGGAGCGAGGCCCCGCCGCGATGCCCTGGACGGTCCGCCTCCACATCGCCGCCGAGACGGCCAAGGCCATCGCGTACCTGCACTCGGAGGTGCACCCGCCTATCTACCACCGCGACATCAAGTCCAGCAACATCCTGCTCGACTACGAGTACAACTCCAAGGTCGCCGACTTCGGGCTGTCGCGGATGGGCAACATGGGCATGGGGGACTCCTCGCACATCTCCACGGCGCCGCAGGGCACGCCGGGCTACGTCGACCCGCAGTACCACCAGAACTTCCACCTCTCCGACAGGAGCGACGTCTACAGCTTCGGCGTCGTGCTCGTGGAGATCATCACCGCCATGAAGGCCGTCGACTTCGCGAGGGCGCCCAGCGAGGTCAACCTGGCGCAGCTCGCCGTGGACAGGATCGGCAGGGGCTGCGTCGACGACATCGTCGACCCGTGCCTGGACCCGCACAGGGACGCGTGGACGCTCTCGTCCATCCACAAGGTGGCCGAGCTGGCGTTCCGGTGTCTGGCGTTCCACAGCGAGATGAGGCCGTCCATGACCGAGGTCGCCGACGAGCTGGAGCAGATACAGCGCAGCGGGTGGGCGCCATCGGCGGATGACGCCGCGTTCATGTCGACGTCGTCGTCGATCTCCTCGTCCGTAGCGTCGACGCGCGGCACGGACAGGTCGTGGGGTGCCGGCAGAAGCCGGACGGAGAGGGCCGCGGTGAATGCGTCGTTGGTCGTGCAAGAGACGGCGGCGAAGGGTGCAGTGGAGTCCCCTGTGTCCGTGCAGGAGAGGTGGTTCAGCGAGAGGAGCTCCCCTTCCTCCAACAGCTTGCTGGGCAATTGCTCCCTGCACTGAACTGAAACATCCAATTGCTCGTCCTCTATGCTCCAAGTTTCAGCTAGCTAGCTTAGATATACATTTAAGAACGATGCATCTGTTGATCTGTTCTTGCGCGTCGTTCGTTCCCTCTTCCCTCCCGTTAATCTGGGACTATCTGTACATGAAATTCAGTCTTGGCTAGGAACAGAGCCAAGGCAGCAATTGGTTGAGGGTGTAGATATACATACATACAAGCCACCTAAGTTCAAAGTCTGCATCGAATCGAATTTTGATGCTTATTTCTTCTTAATATAAAACCAGGTCGGTTCTCCTAGGTTGCTTCAGTTTTAAAATCTAGTCTTCTATCGGTACTCGAGTAAATCAATGGCTGACGTTGCCAAGGCATGTTCGAAAAAAAAAAATCAATGGCTGACCGGATTTGGCTTCAGCGAGACATTGAAGTAACTTCTGCACCTTTACGTGAGCTCTGTTCTACCATTAAGCAAGTGCTGGCTCCATTGGCATGTGGGTGAGGAAACAACAAGAATGCATGGGACCTGGCTGGTTACTAGTGTTAGTTGATCTCCATCGGTCAATTGGGTCCTTGGATTCGCGCCCTGATGGGAGGCGTCCAACCCTAATATGGTTGGTGGGCCCCCGTCGCACAGCGCCATAAATAGGATGTGGGGGCCGGGGCGCCAAGCACAAGGTTCGCCTGAGCCGCCTAGCACCCCACCTACAGTCCTAAACCCTAACCGATCACAGAGGGGGCGCTGCCAGCGACGGGAAACACCGCCACCGGCCAACGCCGCCACTGCACCGCCGCCCTTCGACACAGCACCGCCACCGGGTCTTCACCAAGCACCGCGATGGCGAGCCCATCTTCCTCCAAGGCGGCCAATGGTTTGCACCCCCTTCACCCCTCTCTCTCTCTCACTCTATCTCTTATCCTGTACTAATAGATGTTATAGGACTCACTGTTTATTCCAAAAACAAGTAGCCACGCTAGATTTATGGCTAGTGATCCAGTTTTAGGTCTATCAATGATATCAGAGGCCTAACTAGGTGTAGATCTAGCTTATCAGAAAAGAAAACCGAGTAGTAGCATTTAGAAGGAGGTGATAGATTCGTTTAGGGATCTAAACAGAGAGTTCATCGAACCCTAAACCCAATTTAGGTAAAGAAAAGAAGTAAGAGAAGGGTCTCGGTTTTGAAAAGCAACTCAAACCCTAACGCTAACCCGCGCAAACCGCTCGGGGAAGATGAACAGTAAGGAAACCCTAACCCTAATTTCGATCATAACCCCATACCCAACCCTAAATCGGATAGATCTGAGAAGAAAAGAAAGAAAATCCAATTAGAGAAGAAAAGGGGAAGGGGAAGAGGCCTACTTCGCCGCTGCACCGTGCTGCCGCCTCGTCGGCACGCGAGAAGGGAGCCGCCGCTGCATGTTGAGCGGGCGCGTGCTCTGGCCAAGGGCGCTATGGCCAGGCCACTCGACGTTGGAGAGTGCGCGCGCCTACGAGGGGGCCGGTGACGACGCCATCACCTCTCTTCACTCTCGCTGTTTCACTCGCCGCTGTTGCGCTGAGAGAGGAGAGGGAACGAGAAGAATGAATTAGGGTTTGGGAGCATCGGCCGACGGGGGGGTTTTGATATCCTGAAGTCGACGCCTGACCGTCGGATCTGGATGAACGGACGAGAGCGAACAGGCCAACATTCGGCCCTGGCAGACGCGCGCGGCGGGCGACTTTGCCGGCGCAGGTTGCGGCCTGGGAAGATGCGCTCGCGAGAACAGTACAGGTCGGGCCAAATTTCGCTGTTTCAACGGACTTGGGCCATATGAACAGTGATCTACGAGTTTAAGTTTTATTCTTTTTTTAGAAGAAATTTTGATGATATTTGTCTAGTTTAATATCTCTGTTAAAATTTGAACCAACTGGATAATTTTTCAGAGAATAGTTGAGAAAAGTTCAATGCTTCTGAAAAATAGATAATGAAAGTTTTCATGTTTCCGGTGCAATGTTAAAGTTAATAATCTTCTAATTAAATTCGAACCAACGGAAGAATTTAATTTGAAGAGTAGTCAATTTTAATCAGTAAATTATAATATTGTTATTTTTCTGACCAACATTGATAATAGCAATATTATAATGTTTATTCATAAGTTTTTCATGCATTAATTCTATTTCTGCCCAACGGTGATGTAGAATTAATGTATAAGAATATTGTATGTTTTAATTTTGAACAACATTAAATTAAAGCATGCAATTATAATGTCATAATTTTCTCACTATCTCTGACGGTGTTGTTTCAGGACTCAACCCAATGGCATTTATCTCGCACATACCACCTCTTGAAGGGGGTAACTATAGGGTATGGCGAGAGAAGTATGAGCTAGCACTTTCGCTGTCTAAAAATGACCTAGCGCTTACCTCCCTGTGTCCTACTGAGCCAGTGGATCCGGTGAGGGAAGAAAATGAGTCTGATGCTGATTTCACTGCTCGGCAGCGAGATCATGCAGAAGTGTGGATGAAGTATGATCTCGAACGCAAGAAATGGGGCATATCAAACCGCAAGTGCTTGATGGTGTCTAAGTCCACAATTTCAGATGTTATAAGGGGGTCTATCCCGAACTGTGATACCGCCACAGAGTATCTTAAGAAGGTGGAGAGTCAGTTCACTGGCTCTTCAAAGGCTTATGCTAGTACATTGATCTAGAAATTATTCAATGAAAAATATACTGGTGGCGGTATCAGAGAGCACATATTGAAGATGAGCAACATGGCTTCGAAGCTGAAGCCAATGGATTTGGGACTCAAGGATGAGTTTCTGATTTATTTGGTTTTTGCTTCCTTGCCAAAGGAATATGAAACCTTTGTTGTTAACTACAACATGCAACCCGACAAGTGGGACATAGAGAAGCTCATCGCAATATGTGTTCAAGAAAAGGAAAGGATGAAGTCCTTACAGGGTGACTCTGCTAACCTTGTGAAGGACAAGAAAAAGAACTTCAATAAGAATGCCAAACCTCAAGGAAAAGCCCCTCAGACTGAGCATCATCAGAAGAACAACAATGCTCAAGTTGAGAAGGATCAGTGCAAATGGTGCAAGAAGCATGGACACTACCAGAGGAATTGTCCAGACTTCCTGAAGAGCCTGCAGAAGAGATGTGAGGATTTCATTACATTCATAGATGAATCCTTGTATTTAAGTTATGCAAAATCTACTTGGTGGATTAATTCAGGTGCAACTGATCATGTTGCAAATTCATTATAGGGATTCCGTACGAGGAGGACCCTACAAAGAGGAGAAAGAAGAATTAAAGTAGAAAATGAAGTTGAAGCCATTAGAGATCTTTCTCTAGAATTAGTTGATGGTTTTTACTTAAGCTTTCAGATGTTCTATTTATACCCTCTTTGCGAAGAAACTTAATAAATGTTTCACGTTTAGATGACGATGAATATGATTGCCATTTTGGTAATGGCAAATGTCAGATTATTTATAATAATAAATATGTTGGTCTTGTCTTCCGACAAGACAAGCTTTATTTATTATCACTTTCTGAGAATGTGAATGATGTAAGTACTAAGAATGAGAATGCTTCCCCATCCATGAATGCAACAAATAAGCGGAAGAGAGTGCATGGTGTATCTTCAAAATTATGGCACTGTCGTTTAGGCCATATTTCAAGGGGGAGAATAGAGCGATTGATTAAGAAATCAATTCTTCCGTCTTTAGAATTTTTAGATTTAGAACAATGCATAGATTGCATTAAAAGAAAGTATGTTAAGAAAATACGGAAAGATGCCAAATGAAGCGCAAGAATTTTAGAAATAATTCGCACAGACATTTGTGGTCATTTTCTTGTAAAGAGTGTCGATGGTTATGATTCATTTATAACATTCACATATGACTACTCATATTTTGGCTATATTTATCTAATTAAGAAAAAATCAGAAGCATTGGATAAATTTAAAATATTCAAGACTGAAGTAGAGAATCAACACAACCTAAAGATTAAGGTAGTAAGGTCTGACCATGGAGGAGAGTACTACGGTTGACACCCCCATATGGCTAAGTTCCTGGACCCTTTGTAAGGTACTTACAGGAAAATAGCATAGTAGTCCAGTATTCTACATCGGGCAAGGCTCAGCAGAATGGAGTAGCTGAAAGACGCAACCGTACCTTAATCGATATGGTGAGAAGCATGATAAGTTACTCTACCTTACCGATAAGTTTATGGATGGAGGCGTTAAAAACCGCCATTCATATTCTTAATCGAGTGCCAAGTAAGTCGGTGCCTAAGACATCGTATGAGTTGTGGACAGGAAAGGAACCCTCACTAAACTATTTACATGTGTGGGGTTGTCTAATTGAGGCAAAAGTATTTAACCCAAACATAGAAAAGCTGGACTCCAAGACAGTCAGCTGCCATTTCATTGGCTATCTAGAAAAGTCAAAAGATTATCGCTTCTATTGTCCTGACAGACAAATGAAGTTTGTAGAAACAAGACATGTTGTCTTCTTAAAGGATGATATGATCAGAGGGAGCAAGGTAGCGTGAGAAATTAGTTTTGAAGAGAAGTGAGTATACGTGCCCACTCCTATGGTTCAGGAGCCATTCTTCACGCTATCTGTTGTTGCTAGACCAGCAGTGCAAGACACTGTAGTAGCAGCACCTGTTGTTAGTTTTCCTATAGCAACAATGAATGAACATGAGGAACCTGTCCTTTAGGATCCCATAGAACCCGTTGTCACACATGAGGAAGAGCAACAATAGCCTCATACAGAACAAGCGTCATCTAACAAGGCCCCTAGAAGGTCTCAAAGAGTTAGGAGATCAGCCATTCCTGATGATTATGAAGTTTATAAATGTGAGAAATTTCAAATGGAGGGTGATCCCACCTCATTTGAAGAAGCCATGACAAGCGCTCACTCATCCAAGTGGCTTGAAGCCATGAAAGATGAAATGAAATCAATGAAAACCAACGGAGTTTGAAACTTAGAAACAATTCCTAAAGGAGCCAAGACAGTAGGATGTAAATGGTTCTATAAAACTAAACATGACTGAAAGGATCAAGATGCCCAAGAGGGGGGGTGAATTGGGCTAATTCTAAATTCTCTTGCAATAATCAAATCCTACGGATAGCCCAATTAACCCCTTGTGCCTAGAAAAGTGTTTATATCAAATTAATGCACAACCACCTCGTAACCTATGTTCCAAACTTACTCTAGCAAGCAATTCTATGGATGTAAAACAAGTATTGAATTGCTCAAAGTAAATACTCAAAGTAAGTGCTCAAAGTAAATAGAGAGAGAAAGGAACGCGGCGATGTTTTGCCAAGGTATCGGAGAGTCGCCACTCCCCACTAGTCCTTGTTGGAGCACCCGCACAAGGGTGTAGCTCCCCCTTGATCCGCACAAGGATCAAGTGCTCTCTACGGGTTGATTCTTCGACACTCCGTCGCGGCGAATCACCCAAAGCCACTCACAACTTGAGTTGGGTCACCCACAAGCTCTGCCGGGTGAACACCAAACTCCCAATCACCACCAAGCCATCTAGGTGATGGCGATCACCAAGAGTAACAAGCACGAACTCTCACTTGACCACGCGAAGCCTAATGAGAAGATGGATGCACACTTTGCTACTCTTGATTTGCTAGTGAGGCTACTCTCTTGGATTCTCAAATCACAAACACCTCACTAGGACCTTGCTCTTCTTGGCACTCACAAACGTGTTTCTCAGCTGTTGGAATAAGCAAAAGTAACTCCACTCACGAGTGGAGCTTCTATTTATAAGGCAGCCTGAAAAACGAACCGTTATGAGCTTCTGCGGGATGACCGGACGCTTCGGTCGTGATGACCGGACGCTCTGGTCAGTTCAACCCGCGAACCAGTAGTAAAGAGTCGACCGGACGCTGGCAGGGTCCAATTAGCACTGACCAGACGCGTCCGGTTGCATAAAACCCTTACTGGAACCTTGCTGGACTCGACCGGACGCTGAACCCTCAGGGTCCGGTCAGTATCGACCGGACGCGTCCGGTCGCACTTTCTCAAGTCTTGACCCCTACTGGAGTTGACCGGACGCTGGCCCTTAGCATCCGGTCACATGACCTCCCAGCGTCCGGTCACACCAGACTTGATCTCCTTGGTCAAATGAACTGACCGGACCCTGCGGCCAGCGTCCGGTCGCACCGGAGCCAGCGTCCGGTCAGTATTTGACCCTCCATTCACTTCCAACTTCCGAACATATTGAATGAAGTTTGCTCCATAGGATCTTAGGCATTCATAGGAGCTACCTAGAGCTAGTTTTAACAAGTGTGCACCACACCTAACTCACTAGACTCAACTAGGTCAAGCTACCCGTTCATACCCCCCCCCCCTTAATAGTACGGCCAAAGGAAAAACAAAATCCTAAACTACTCTAAGTGTCTCTCCAACTCCAATCGACACTTAGAACTAGTTATCCTTAACCTTGTCGTCCATCCTTTGAAAACCCAAATGATTTCCATCGTAGGGGCATGACAACCTCGATTGCCCAATCGATCTCCATTACCATGACCTAACTTAATTGCCTCTGCAAAACACATGTTAGTCATAGTAATCTTGTATTGACATTAATCACCGAAATCCAACTAGGGGCCTAGATGCTTTCAATCTCCCCCTTTTTGGTGATTGATGACAATACCACCTCGAGTATGTTATGGAGTGAGGTTTTTGACGGGCTTGGTTCATATAAGCTTTTGTCGATAAGAACAAAAGTGTTAGGTAAGCTTATATGACCCAAGTCAACACAATATACTCAAGGATATGAATTAAGCATGAGTACAAATAACAAAGCTCATTTGCTTCGAAGTATAAACGCGGAAGCAAAAGCAAATGAGCATTACACAAGTGATATGACATATAGATAAAGCAAAGTAGAAGTCACACATGTCAAATATCACAACCACGTAGATAGCACTATCACATATATATAATAGTATGCATGAAAGTAAACACACGAATGCATAAGTAATAGTGTATCACACAAATAAAACTCCAAATGTATATAATAAGCTAATACTAGATAAATAGCTCCCCCTAAAACTCGCTCCCCCTAAGTCTACATACTCAAACCCTCTCCCCCTTTGGCGTCAAACACCAAAACCTAAGGGTCGGTCGGTGGGGCTGCAGCGGACGAGTCAGGCGCTAAAGTACGTGGAGCAAGATGGAACTGGGCGCCATCATCATCTAACCCTGAGCTCTGAACTGACTGACCCTCTAAAGCAGGAAGTGTCGCTGAAGCGGTCTGGGTCTGAGCTAGGGCTGGTGCTGCCTGTGAAGCTGCAAGAATGTTTGCTGTAGGATCTGATGAGGCGACAGACGAGGGGAGCCTCTGAGTAGTCATGATAGCTAGAGCTGCTGTAGACGGACCGGCAGTATGCATGTGAGGCAGAGTAGGCATGTCGGTCAACTCGCTGAATGATGCTCCAAGACTCCTAGAGACTGACATCTCAGGCACGAATAGCGAGGAAGTCTGCTCTGGTGAGAAACCCATGTGATAAGGAGTGAACTGCGGGGCTACACCAGGTGAGGCTAACCACTGGGACACCTGTACAGGAGGTGAAGTGAACTGAGCTGGAGACTGTCTCTGACTCTGAAGCCCGATGGGCTGTACTGCTGGAGTCGTCGAAGTGGTAGGAGGCTGTGCAAGCTAGGGCGAAGGCTGTGGCAGTGGGACCCCAATGGCTGTCACTACATGCTGCATGAATCCCATGAGCTGCTGCTGCATAAGTAACTGCTGGTGCTGAAGGAGCTGCTGCTGCCACTGGAACTCGTCCTGACGAGCCTGAAACTGTGCGAAGTTGGCAGCTGTCTCCTGTGCCTATCGTGTCTGATCCTGCTGCATCCGCTCAAGAATAGCTATGAGAGCGGGGTCTGTCTGCGGAGCAGGTGGAGCAGAACTGGAGCTACCGGCCTCTGCATCGTGTCTGCGTGGAGGCATCTGAGGTATAGGCTGGTAGTCGTCGTCAGAGCTGTCACTGTACTCGCTCACCTCCTGCTGTGCCTCTAGCTCCTCCTCCTCAGTGGCTGCAATCCCTCTGATGATCTCATCCTGCTGAGCTACAGACTCTGGCACGTCGGGACGACGGCTAGGCTGTCTAGGTGCCTGAGGAGTGGTGTGTCTGATCCTCTGTGACAGGTTGTAGGCTGGGAACTCTGTGGTGGCACCTGTATACTCATCCATCATGCCAGGGGGCTTATCAAGCACAACTCTGCGGATGAGGAATGTGATCCAGTGAGCATAGGGAAGCTGTCTGCGACCCTTGAATCCCTCAGCTATTATGTCCTCCATCTCTGAAAGCAGGAGGTCCCAGATGTCAAATACTGTCCTCTGCATGATGGCATTGAGAAGCCAGAGCTGTAAGCGAGTCAGGCCCTCCCTGTATCCCAACCTGGGAAGCAGTGTCCTCCTGATAATGGCCTCTAGTACCCTCGCTGTAGGAGTCAAGTCACTGGGGTTCCTGCTCGACCCCTCACCAAAAGGCTCCTTGAAGCAATGCCGCACTAAATCTGTAGGGGGCACCTGCCCTCCATGAGGACGCCTGGGAGGCTCCTGCTGTCCATAGCAAACCTCATGCATCTTAACAGGCTGCTCCTGTAGCCTCAGTATCTCTCTGGCTCTGCCACTCGTCACTCTGTAGTCTTTGCCTTTGAAAGCAAAGTGAATGAATCTGTGATGAGGATCGATGTAGAGTGAGGCATAAAACTGACGAACCCAAGATGGTACATATATGCCCGTCCGTCCAATCAAATCTGTCAGTCCTGGCAAATATGACAAGTATGGCCGAATGCTCTCTCCGGCTGCTGCCACAATGGACTCTATCTGACAGACCCTCTGAGATCTGAACACTGCCCCACTGTTAAGATATGCATTGTAGAAATCCTCCTGCAGTGGCGTGTAGAACCCCTCAGCTGCCCTCTCATCCCTCCTCGGAGGAAATCAGACCTCAAACTCAACAAACCACAGCTGCTGAACCTGCCTGGCTGTAGCGGCCCTCAAGTCAAGATGAACCACTGGAGGCGGACCCTGAGGTCTGGGCGGAGGGCGTGAACCCCTGCGCTGTGTAACTGGCCTCGGTGGAACTGCAGCACTGGTACGACTCGAGCGGCGTAGCTGAGGTGCCGGCTCGGTCTCCTGACCCTCTTGAGTCTCCTGGGCTGGCTGAGGCTCTGCTGGTGGGGGCTGCTGCTGTGCTGACGGACCCTCCTCAATGGCAACCCGTCGTCCTGCAAACGTGGCAGTCCCAGCTGGACTACCGTGACGACGCTCAACCTCCTCAATCGCAGCTCTAACTGCGGGTGAAACTGGCTGATCTGCAATGACAACTCCGCTGCGGGTACCACCTCTCTCGGCATGCTCTGCGGCCTCTGCAACAGCTGCTACTCTCGCTGTCTCTGCGTCGGGGTACTTCCACTTCTTGGATGTTAGCTGCTTAGTTGACTTGCCCTTAGATCCGGCTGGCTGGTGAGGCGGGGGCCTCCGATCATCATCACCTGGGCCACCACCAACATTCTTGGTGCGAGCCATCTGAACTGACAAGATGGTGAACTGCCGCTGATGAAGATCAACTGTCAAACTGCCGCTTTCGAGGCTTGGCTCCGAGTTGACTGCCAACTGCCAGACGTAACACAACGGAACCGACTCGCTGCACGATAGAATAGATGGATATACAAATAAATACCATATGTCTAATAGATGCGAAATCCTAATAGAGAAAGCAATGTAGATGCGAACTTGAATCGAGTGGCTTTCTATCTGACGATCAGCGATCCAAGAAGAGATAAGATGTCACGCGGGGGATCTCGGAACCGGTTAGGGTTAGGTCAAAAGCCCTGAACGCAATGGGGAATCAGTGCATTGAAAATTTGATCTAGGTCACAATTGGAGATCAAGATTGAAACACAAAACTTGCCTTACCAATCAATGGGATGGTAGGGCTAGTGCACTCGGCGTGAAGACCGGCAGCCTTGGAAACAGCGGAGCGGCGAGCTTGGGCGCGAGGAGGCCGGCGCAGTGCTGCAGAGGCGCGGTGGCGTGCGGGAAAGCTCGGGCGCAGTTTCGCGGTGGCGCTGGCGTGGTACGGCGGCGCGTGGCTGGCGAGGGGGCCGAGCGCGGTGGCATGCGAGGCCAGGGCACGTAGCTCGGCTGCGGGCTTGGCGGCGTGGGCGCGAGGTGGCCGGCGCAGAGCACTGGCGCGGGCAAGGCTATGGCAGTGTAGCGGCGGCGGCGGCTCGGGCTAGGGCTAGGGCACGGGGAGTCAAAGCGAAAGGAACTGCCGTTATAAATAGATCCACCGACGCGACAGAGAAGGAAACGGAAAAGAGTCCTGAAACCGCGTGAGATCCACTGACCGGACGCTCCGGTGGTAGCGACCGGACGCTACCACCCAGCGTCCGGTCGATTCTAGAGAGGTCCAAATCCTCTGGAATCGGGACCGGACGCGTCCGGTGGTCCATGACCGGACGCAGGCAGGGTCCGGTCAGTACAACTTGGTCTTCCTTCGATCGACCGAACGCTGAGCCCTTCCTGACCGGACGCACAGACGCAGCGTCCGGTCACTCCTTCATCAACAGTTCACCTCCTGTGAACTGACCGGACGCTGGACAGCAGCGTCCGGTGCACCTTTTCCAGCAAAACTTCAACCTTCCTTCGCGATGCCTGTTTCCAATCAAGTCCCAACTTGAATAAGATCCAAATAAACACCAATTGGGACTGATGTGAGTGACCTCTCTCAAACCCTCATATTTTTCAAAATATTTTGCCTTAGGCTATAATTCTTTTTAAGAAACTAGGCAACAAGAGGGCAAATGGAACAAAACGACAAAACAACATTCATGCATATGTAATACTTGTAGGTAAATCTAGTTGCTTATCAAGTTTGATCCAAGGTTAAGCTTCTTCACACGCTTTACGGCGGTTATCTTAACCATGTTAGACAAGCCCTATATGCATTGCCACAAATTAAACATGTTGTATATTACAATGAATGCAAGAGACAACACAAGCTCAATTTTTAGTGAAGTTACTAAAATTAAGTACATTGAGCTCATTCCGCAATCTACAAAATGTAGCCTCATCTAGCGGTTTAGTGAAGATATCCGCTAATTGATCTTCGGATCTTACACCTTCTAGTGATATATCATTTTTAGCCACATGATCTCTTAGAAAGTGATGGCGGATATCTATATGCTTGGTGCGAGAGTGTTGAACCGGATTATTTGCAAGTTTTACCACACTTTCATTGTCGCACAAAAGAGGTACTTTCTCTAGAACTACTCCATAGTCTAGTAAAGTTTGTTTCATGTATAATATTTGTGCACAACAAGCACCCGCGGCAATGTATTTCGCTTCGGCGGTGGACAAAGCCACACTATTTTGTTTCTTAGAGGACCAAGACACAAGTGATCTACCAAGCAAATGGCACCCTCCGGATGTGCTCTTTCTATCAACTTTACATCCGGCGTAGTCCGAATCGGAATAGCTAATTAATTCAAATAAAGCTCCTTTGGGATACCAAAGGCCAATGCTTGGTGTGTGCTTAAGATACCTAAGGATTCTTTTTATGGCAATTAAATGTGTTTCCTTAGGACTAGCTTGAAATCTAGCACACATACACACACTAAACATGATGTCGGGCCTAGATGCGGTTAAATATAGCAAGCTACCAATCATAGAACGGTAGAGAGTTTGATCAACCGAGTTACCTCCCTCATCTAGGTCGAGATGTCCATTGGTTGGCATTGGGGTCTTGATTGGCTTACATTCATCCATCTTGAATCTCTTGAGAAGATCTTTTGTGTATTTCTCTTGAGAGATGAAGATGCCTTCTTTCATTTGCTTGACTTGAAAACCAAGAAAGAATGTAAGCTCACCAATCATTGACATCTCGAACTCCTTAGACATCAATTCACCAAATTCTTTGCATGAGTCTTTATTTGATGATCCAAAGATGATATCATCAACATATACTTGACAAATGAAGATATGCCCATCAAGCTTCTTGGTGAATAGTATGGTGTCGACCTTTCCAATGGTGAAGCCCTTCTCAATAAGGAAATCCCGAAGGCGCTCATACCAAGCTCTTGGGGCTTGCTTAAGCCCATATAGTGCCTTGGACAACCTATAAACATGATTAGGATATCTAGGGTCTTCAAACCCGGGAGGTTGATCAACATAGACTAGTTCATTAATAAAGCCATTTAAGAATGCACTTTTCACATCCATTTGATATAGTTTCATTTCATGATGTGATGCATATGCAAGAAGGATACGGGTGGCTTCTAATCTTGCAACCGGTGCAAAGGTTTCTCCAAAATCTAAACCTTCAACTTGAGAGAACCCCTTTGCAACTAGTCTTGCCTTGTTCCTCACAACAACACCTTGATCATCTTGCTTGTTGCGGAACACCCACTTTGTTCCAATGACTCTTGCACCTTTTGGTCGCTCTTCAAGATTCCAAACTTCATTGCGAGTGAAGTTGTTCAACTCTTCATGCATGGCATTGATCCAATCCGGATCTTTAAGAGCTTCTTCTACCTTGGTAGACTCATAGCAAGAGACAAAAGAGTGATGAGCAATAAATGAAGTAAGTTTTTGAGATCGAGTCATTACACCCTTTGATGGACTCCCTATGATGAGATCTTGTGGATGATCTTGTAGGAGAGGTGTATTTCTTCTATTGACCTCTTGAGGAGGAGGTTGTGGAGCATCAACATCTTGTGCTTGTACCACCATTTGCTCATGGGAGATATGAGTATCTTCATTTTCTACTCTCCCATCTTTTTCACCATCTTGTGGTACACTTGATGAAGAAGGTTGGTTAATGATTTGTACATCATCTTTATCATCTTTTGGCTTGATGTCTCCCATCGGAATATTCTTCATAGCCTCCCTCAATGGTTCATCACCTACATCATCAAGATTCTTATGTGCTCCTTGGGAGCCGTTAGATTCATCAAATTCCACATCATATGTTTCTTCAACCAAGCCGGTGGCATGATTAAATACTCTATATGCTTTGGACTTCAATGAGTAACTAATAAGAAAACCTATATCACAACGCCTTTGAAACTTCCCTAGGTGTTGCCGCTTCTTGTAGATGTAGCACTTGCAACCAAACACCCTAAAGAAGGAGACGTCTGGCTTCTTCCCATTGAGCAACTCATACGGTGTCTTGACAAGGAACTTTTGAAGAAATAGGTGGTTGGATGCATAACATGCGGTGTTGATTGCTTCCGCCCATAGAGCTTCGGGGGTGTTGTACTCATCTAGCATTGTCCTTGCAAGAGTGATCAAAGTCCGGTTCTTCCTCTCAACTACACCATTTTGTTGAGGAGTATAGGTTGCGGAGACTTCATGTTTGATTCCAACTTCATCACAATAAGCTTCTATGTTTGTGTTGTCAAACTCTTTGCTATTGTCACTTCTTATCTTCTTGAGCTTCACTTCAAATTCATTTTGAGCTCTCTTGGCAAACTTCTTGAAACAAGATGCAACTTCGGATTTGTCATGAAGAAAGAACACCCATGTATACCTTGAATAGTCATCCACAATCACAAGACAATAGAGATTTCCTCCCAAACTCTTGTATGTTGTTGGTCCAAATAAATCCATGTGTAAGAGTTCTAGCACTCTTGTGGTTGACATGAAAGCTTTGGTTGGATGAGTGTTTGCAACTTGCTTGTCGGCTTGACATGCACTACAAAGCTTGTCCTTCTCAAACTTCACATCCTTCAATCCTCTCACCAAATCATTCTTCATAAGCTTCTTGAGTGAGCTCATCCCAACATAAGCAAGTCTTCTATGTCATAGCCACCCAAGTGTTGTTTTGGTGAATAGGCAAGTCTTCAAGTTTGCATCTTCGGAGGTAAAGTCAACTAGATATAAGTTGTTATATCTAAATCCATTGGATATCACTTGATTGTCATCTACCTTAGATACAACCACCTCCTTCTTGGTGAACAAGTATTGGAAGCCAAGATCACACAATTATCCAACGGATAGCAAGTTGAAACTCAATGAAGCAACATAGAGCATATTGGAGATGGAATGATCATTTGATATTGCCACTTTGCCCAATCCTTTGACCTTGCCCTTTGAATTATCTCCAAATGTTATTTTCTCTTGTCCATCTACCTCTTCATCTAGTGAGGTGAATATACGAGGATCACTGGTCATATGTTGGGTGCAACCACTATCAATAACCCAATGACTTCCACCGGTCTTGTAGTTCACCTACACACAAGAGATTCAAGCTTTAGGGATCCAAACTTGTTGAGGGCCCTTCACCTTCTCAACAAGTGACTTAGCCACCCAAATCTTCTTAGGCCTACTCTTGTTAGGGGGTCCTAAGAACATGACTTTCATCTTTCCACTAGAGTCTTTTCTAAGCATATAGTGAGCATTGAAAGCAAAGGGTCTAGCATGCTTGGGCAAGGGTTGTGGTGGTGGAGTTTGACACTCGTGAGCAAAGTGGCCTTCTTGTCCACACTCAAAACATCTCTTTGGCTTTGGCTTTGGCTTTGATTATTGGTGTTGAGCTTGAGCCTTCTTCTTCTCTACACTTGCCATATATCCAATGCCACTTCTATCCATCTTCATGATGGTATTCATGAGTAGCTCACTTTGGAGATGCTTGCCTCTAGCAAACTTGCTCAATCCCACCTTGAGATGCTCTTTCTCCATCTTGAGCTTCTTATTCTCTTCCTTGAGAATATCATTGTTCTTCTCCTCCTTGAGTTTCTTGATTTCTTCTTTTAGCTTCTCATTCTCAAGGATCACCTCTTTGTCATGATCAAGAGTTTCTAGCACAATGGTGTTGTGACTTTTCATCTCTTCAAGATCTTTCATGAGCTTCTCATTGTCACTCTTGAGCTTGACATACTCATCATAGTCATTGCACTCAACCACTTGCTTGCCCTTGCTACTAGATCCATGCTCAATGCTTTCATCAATTAAATCATCACATGAGGTAGCTATATCAATCTTAACAACATGGTTAGTAGCATCATGTGGCTCATTTGGTAAGAATTCTTGTGCAATAATAAGGGTATCATAATTGATCTTTAGAGTTGTATATTCATCTTTTAGCTTATTGTGACTAGTGATAAGCTCATTGTGCACCCACTCAAGTTTATCATTTTTATCTTTAAGCTCTTTCTTAGAAGATTTGAGCTCCTTGAGTTTGGATGATATAGAATCATTTGTTTCTTTGAGCTCATCATTAGCCTTTTCTAATGTATCACACTTAGCTAAGAGTGAATCATTTTTAGCATCAAGTTTTTCATTTGTAGCTCTACTCTTTCTAATGATCTTAGTATATTTTCTTAGTATTTTGACAAGATCATCATATGTAGGTGAGTCATCATCATCGCTATCGCTATCATCATTACTAGCATGTTCATCATCACTACTATCATCACTCTTAGTTATCTTGCATTCACCTTTGGCCATAAGGCATAGGTGTGTAGAGGATGATGGCGATGATGGCGGTGAAGATGCAAGATCAATAGCAATGGTGGCCACCTTTTCATCGTCACTATCATCATCGGATGATCCACTTGATGAATCAATGTCCATGAGCCAATCACCGACAATATAGGCCTTGCCACTCTTCTTCTTCTTGTAGAAGTCCCTCTTTTTACCATCTCTCTTCTTGTATGACTTGTTCTTTTTCTTTTCATCTTCATCACTTGAATCATCTTTCTTGCCCTTGTTCTTGAACTTGTCTTTCTTGGGCTTTGTGCATTGATGAGCTAGGTGGCCAAGTTCGCCACAATTGTAGCAATCCATCTCGGAGATTGGCTTTCTTCTTGAGCTAGTGAAGAACTTCTTCTTCTTGCCATCAAACTTGATGCCGCTCTTGTTTAGCCTTTTTAGCATCTTGGTGGTCTTCTTCACCATGAGGGCAAGGCTTTCTTCATCATCTTCATCACTTGAGCTCTCATACTCAAGTCTTGCTTTGCCCTTGTCTTGGCTAGCTTTGAATGCTAAGTCCTTCTCTTTCTTCTTTGTAGAGGATGAGCCATCTTGTGGTGTGATATGCATGTACATCTCATGAGCATTGATCTTTCCCAAGATTTGTGTCGGTGTAGTGGCGGAAAGATCACCTTGATGTAGCACGGTCACAATGTGCCCATATTTGTCAATGGGGAGGACACTCAAGATTTTTCTCACAACGTCGGATGGTGACATTTGAGTAAGTCCAAGCCCATTGACTTCCTCTACAAGAACATTTAATCGAGAATACATCTCATTAGCACTTTCTTTGGGAAACATCTCAAAAGAATTTAGCTTTTTAATTACAAGATGATAGCGTTCCTCACGCTCACTCTTGGTTCCCTCATGGAGCGCACAAACGTCCGACCATAGTGCATGGGCGTCTTTGTGGTTCCTTACACGATTGAACACATCTTTGCAAAGGCCTCTAAAGATTGTGTTGCGAGCCTTTGCATTCCATTTTTTATAGTTCACTTCATCACCTTGAAGTTGTGCGGCATTCTTAGGTGTTGGGAACCCTTGAGAGGCGGCTCTAAGAATTCCAACGTCTAGAGCTTCTAAGTACGCTTCCATGCGGATTTTCCAATATGGAAAATCATCTCCCTCAAAGATAGGAGGAGGTCCATCCCCATGAGACATCTTGCTCTAAGCGATTAAGCTTAAAAACGTGAGCACGAGGCTCTGATACCAATTGAAAGGATCAAGATGCCCAAGAGGGGGGGTGAATTGGGCTAATTCTAAATTCTCTTACAATAATCAAATCCTACGGATAGCCCAATTAACCCCTTGTGCCTAGAAAAGTGTTTATATCAAACTAATGCACAACCACCTCGCAACCTATGTTCCAAACTTACTCTAGCAAGCAATTCTATGGATGTAAAACAAGTATTGAATTGCTCAAAGTAAATACTCAAAGTAAGTGCTCAAAGTAAATAGAGAGAGAAAGGAACGCGGCGATGTTTTGCCGAGGTATCGAAGAGTCGCCACTCCCCACTAGTCCTCGTTGGAGCACCCGCGCAAGGGTGTAGCTCCCCCTTGATCCACGCAAGGATCAAGTGCTCTCTACGGGTTGATTCTTTGACACTCCGTCGCGGCGAATCACCCAAAGCTGCTCACAACTTGAGTTGGGTCACCCACAAGCTCCGCCGGGTGAACACCAAACTCCCAATCACCACCAAGCCGTCTAGGTGATGGCGATCACCAAGAGTAACAAGCACGAACTCTCACTTGACCACGCGAAGCCTAATGAGAAGATGGATGCATACTTTGCTACTCTTGATTTGCTAGTGAGGCTACTCTCTTGGATTCTCAAATCACAAACACCTCACTAGGACCTTGCTCTTCTTGGCACTCACAAACGTGTTTCTCAGCTGTTGGAATGAGCAAAAGTAACTCCACTCACGAGTGGAGCTTCTATTTATAAGGCAACCTGAAAAACGAACCGTTATGAGCTTCTGCGGGATGACCGGACGCTCCGGTCATGATGACCGGACGCTCCGGTCAGTTCAACCCGCGAACCAGTAGTAAAGAGTCGACCGGACGCTGGCAGGGTCCGATTAGCACTGACCGAACGCGTCCGGTCGCATAAAACCCTTACTGGAACCTTACTGGACTCGACCGGACGCTGAACCCTTAGGGTCCGGTCAGTATCGACCGGACGCGTCCGGTCACACTTTCTCAAGTCTTGACCCTTACTGGAGTCGACCGGACGCTGGCCCTCAGCGTCCGGTCACATGACCTCCCAGCGTCCGGTCACACCAGACTTGATCTCCTCGGTCAAATGAACTGACCGGACCCTGTGGCCAGCGTCCGGTCGCACCGGAGCCAGCGTCCGGTCAGTATTTGACCCTCCATTCACTTCCAACTTCCGAACATATGTGAATAAAGTTTGCTCCATAGGATCTTAGGCATTCATAGGAGCTACCTAGAGCTAGTTTTAACAAGTGTGCACCACACCTAACTCACTAGAGTCAACTAGGTCAAGCTACCCGTTCATACCCCCCCTTAATAGTACGGCCAAAGGAAAAACAAAGTCCTAAACTACTCTAAGTGTCTCTCCAACTCCAATCGACACTTAGAACTAGTTATCCTTAACCTTGTCGTCCATCCTTTAAAAACCGAAACGATTTCCATCGTAGGGGCATGACAACCTCGATTGCCCAATCGATCTCCATTACCATGACCTAACTTAATTGCCTCTGCAAAACACACGTTAGTCATAGTAATCTTGTATTAACATTAATCACCGAAATCCAACTAGGGGCCTAGATGCTTTCAATGACTCCTAAGAAAATATAGAAAGGTTTAAAGTGTGACTTGTGGTGAAAGGTTTCACGCAAAGAGAAGACATAGATTACAATGAGACATTTTCTCCAGTCTCATGTAAGGATTCTTTTAGAATCATAATGGCGCTTGTAGCACATTACGACTTAGAATTACATCAGATGGATGTAAAGACGACATTCCTAAATGAGGATTTGGAGAAAAACGTTTACATGGCACAACCGAAATGTTTTGTTGTGGAAGAAAAAGAACGCATGGGATGCCACCTGAAGAAATCCATTTATGGATTAAAGCAAGTTTCAAGACAGTGGTATTTAAAGTTTGATAGTACAATAAAAAAGTTTAGGTTTCAAGAAAATATAGATGACAATTGCGTTTATGCAAAGTTCAAGAATGGGAAATATATTTTTCTAGTCTTGTATGTGGATGACATCTTCCTCGCTAGCAGTGATGTCAATCTACTACTAGAAACAAAGAAGTTCTTGTCCTCAAAGTTTGATATGAAGAATTTCGGTGAAGCTTTATTCGTCTTAGGAATAGAGATTCACTGAGATAGAGAAAATGGGGTTTTAGGATTATCACAAAAGACATACTAAGAAAAAGTTCTAAAGAAATACAGTATGCAAAATTGTAAGTCATCACATGCTCCATAGTCAAGGGCGACAGATATGGGGAATTTCAATGTCCTAGGAACCAATATGAGATCGATCAAATGAAAGCGGTTCCATATAGTTCAGCTGTCAGAAGTTTACAGTATGCTCAAGTGTGTACTCGCCCTGACTGAGCATTTGTTACCGGGTTGCTTGGCAAATATTAGAGTAATCCAGGAATAGAACATTAGAAATTAGTAAAGAAAGTTTTGCGTTACCTGCAAGGTATGAATGGTCTCATGCTAACGTATGGAAGATCTTATTTCCTACACATAGAGGGGTATACAAATTCTGATTATGTGGGAGATGAAAGAAAGTCCACGTCAGGATACATATTCGCTCTCGTAGGAGGAGCTATATTATGGAAAAGCTCAAAGCAAACCGTCACTACATCGTCCACAATGTATGCCGAGATTGTAGCATATTATGAGGCCACATGGCAGGTGAATTGACTAAAGAAATTCATGCCTAGGTTGAAAGTGATAGACGACATACATAAACCACTTAAGTTATACTACGATAATAATCCAGCAGTATGTTATGCCCACAACAATAAGTCAAGTGGTGCTGCCAAACACATTGACATAAAGCATTATGTTGTGAAAGATAAAGTCTGGGATCATATAATTAGTCTTGAGCATATAAGAATAGAAAAGATGCTCGTGGATCCGCTTACAAAAGGCTTACCACCCAGTGTGTTCAGAGAACACGTAGACGACATGGGTTTAAGGGAAAGCCTATGATTCCTGGACAAGAAGGGGCTAGTTAAGAATATGTTTCAAAATAGAGAGGTGCATTATAGCTGTTTAATCTAATAGCAAGAGACCATGATGATGAGACACGCTCTATGCACTGATCAGTGAAGGAATGGGAACAAGAGAAAGTAAGTAAGTTAAGTTTAAGTTATAAGTAAGATCAAGGGGGAGAATGTTAGTTGATCCCCACCAATTGGCCCAACGGGGAGAATGTTAGTTGATCCCCACCAATTGGCCCAACGGCCAATTGGGCCCTTGGATTCACGCCCTGATCAGGGGCACCCAACCCTAATATGGTTGGTGGACCCTCGTCGCACAGCGCCATAAATAGGAGGTGGGGGCCAGGGCGCCAAGCACGAGGTTTGCCTGAGCCGCGTAGCACCCAACCTACAGTCCTAAACCCTAATCGATCATAGAGGGGGCGCTGCCAGCGACGGGAAGCACTGCCACCGGCCAACGCCGCCACTGCACCGTCGCCCTTCGACACAGCACTGCCACCGGGTCTTCACCAAGCACCATGATGGAGAGCCCGTCTTCCTCCAAGGCGGCCGATGGTTTGCACCCCCTTCACCCCTCTCTCTCTCTCTCACTCTATCTCTTATCCTGTACTAGTAGATATTCTAGGACTCACTGTTTATTCCAAAAACAAGTAGACACGCTATATCTATGGCTAGTGATCCTGTTTTAGGTCTATCAACTAGTGGTCCATTTGTCGAACAGGCTATCCCAGCAATTATGTTTATCATTTTCTGTGTTACTGACTTACTATCTGCAGGACTTTTGGAGGAATCTGGAAATTTTCCTTTGTCACCGAACTATTGTGTTTTGTCCACACGCGGCCATCAAAATGTTCATTATCTCAATTTGTATGTATTTTTCAATCCACTACGATTCCAAATATTAGCGCCTTCTATTTCATTTGTACGGTTCTGCTATTTCTATCTTTCTAGAATCCTATGTACCTTCAAAGAGGGCCTAAGTTCCATTGCGGGAATGTGAACGTGCTGACAAATCTTTGAAGAGTTCTTCTTGTTAGTGATGACGTCGTCATGAAGACATCAACATATAACGACTCCAAGAGAATACATTTCTTTTTCACGATCAAGCATTAGCCCGTTTTTCATTAAGAGGAAGTAGAGGTTGTTAAACAGTTACAACAATAGGCATCCTGGTAATCCCAAGATTACCAAGACCCCTAAGCAACCGATACAAAAAAACAAGAAGCAAGCAAGAAGGCGGAAGGGAGAGGACCCTTCACTACAGACCTAACCGACTAGACCTGTAGAAAAAAAATCAACACAAAGGCTGCCCACTCAGAAGACGAAGCCACGGTGGCAAAACATCCACCGATAAGAACCGAGATAACGGCGACAAGAGCGACCAGGTAGTCACTGTTCTGAACAACTGAGCGACTAAATCGGCAACTCAACAGCGACCAGGTAGCCGCTGTGAACTGAGCGACTGCAGCGGCGACATCAACAGCGACGAGGTAGCCGTTATGAACCGCGTGACTACGGCGGCAACATCAACAGTGATCAGGTAGCCGATGTGAACAGTCGAGCGACTGCAGCAGCAACATCAACTAAGGCAGGGTAGACCGATGCGAAGAGTAGAATGAAGCACACGTAGACATAGTCAAGTAAGGATCGACTCTAGCGAATGGCGTGGGGGGAGCAGGCAGAGTGCAACAACGAAGCCTTCAAGAAGGGGATGACATCCGCAGAGGGCAACTTTGTTGGGAGAAGCACCCAAGAGGGACTTTTGTCCCCAAACTTGCCCCGCAACCCCTAACGACGATCTGTGCTTTTGACGATGCCTCCAAGAAGGTGATAACACTGGTGCGTCACCGTCGTCGGCCCTAGGCAAGAAGCCTGGCGGGGTTTTCACCCAAGACTACTTACCGTCCAAGGCAGGCCAGATCCGGCCCCCTAGGGAGGAGGCCGTCACCAGCCATGGGGGGTTCAGATCCGACCCTGCCGGCCGACCTACGCGCCGGAGGTAGCAGTGGGGTGCTCGGAAGGGCCACACCGCAAACCAGGGGAGAAGGCCGCCACCAGCATGGTGGCCAGATCTGGCCCTAGGGGAGCGGATCCGGGTCCACTGGCCGGCATACACAGCGGGGGGCACGCGTGCCCCAAGGCGCCTGGCCCGGCCAGATCCGGCCGGCCACCCGGCACGCTAGGGTAGGGAGCGAGGCCATGAGGCCAGCCACCACCACCGTGGCCAGGCACAAGAGCCCAGGCCGTGAGGCCATGGCCTCGGCGGCGCCATGACCAGGCCAGATCCGGCCACGAGCCCTCAGCGCCATTGACGGGGACACCTCAGCGCAAGGCGGCCATGAGGCAAGGGACAACAGATCCGGCCCCAGGAGGCCGAGATTCGCACCGCCAGACGCCGGAGAAGAAGGTGAAGAGGCGGGGCTAGAATAGGAGAGGGGGAGGGAGGAGGAGCTGCAACGGCTGCCCTTTTTTCGGGGCCAGCGCTGGCCGCCGCCACCACACGCCTGAGGGGCGGCGACGGCGACCGGAGTGGAGGTCGAGACGGGAGCTCCCTAGCGGCGCTGGTGGATTGCCCCCCCGAGTCGTCCGTTGGGGGAGCGCTGGGGGGTCTAGCTCGAAAAACCTTGTTTGCGCTACATGCAACAATGGCAGAAGAATACATTTGCCTATAGCTTACTGGATAATACTTACATCCATTCTGTCACGTTGTCTCCGTACTACTACTTTTCCCTTCCTGTTTCACAATCGAGGGCCCAGCATTTTGCTGAAGAAATAAAGCGCGTGGCAGGGTGATCCTAATCCTACACGTTTCCACGTAGGCACATTAGTACGCGCGTGCGTTTGTCTCTCGAATTTCAATGTGTCAGATATTCACATCACAGACACGTCCTAACTCAAATCACAGACACGGGTTCGACGCGTCACTCTTATCGCATCAGTGATGACTGCAAATTTGTAGCAGAAACAGACTGCACAAAAATATACGGAGTATGTTCCAAATGGAGGTCTCTAGTTAGTTAAACTTCTTTAACACATGTTCCGCAAAAAAAAAAATCTTTAACACATTAATATACAAAAATATATGAGGAGATGGACAACAGATGGTTGATGTTATACTTGATTTTATCATAAAAGCATTTCTGTTTAAAGTACTATACCTTTTCGTATAAAAATTGTAAGTCAAAGTGTTATATCCAGCTAAGTGTCGTGTCGCGTTGTCTTAAACGCATTCATCTGGAACGAGGGGGACTAGTATCTGTACAGATTTTTCCTTCCTGCAGCAGCAGATTTCACAGGAACACATTTGTAATTTTTTTTTAGCAATAGGCTCCGTAAACGAATATTACAGATCCGTTTGTTTCCTCCAGAAGCTTGTTATTGGCCATGCCGTGCCATATGCTCACATGGAGTGTGCATGCATGTATACGCTTATAATATGAGTATATCAAAGAACAATAATTTTCTTCCAAGAGGGGTGCTTGCAGATACAGACCTTGCTTTCAGTTTTCAGGCGGTTTGGATCATTGCTCCTCGCGAGCTTGAAGTTGAACGCAGCGACATATGGCCATATGATGAAATGATGCTCGGTTGCGTACCCAGGACCACGCGAAGACGCGCACGCTGCATTATTGTTCTTTGATATACTCATATTATAGTTATAAGCTCTTTGTCAGTCCTCAGCTCCTCAAATGCATTTAGGACGTGCATCCAGCGTCCGTGAACTGAACGGCCCACGGGCCTGGTCCTAGGCCTATTCGCTTCGTAAAAAATAAATTGAAATACGATTTCGACTAATTTATTGTAAGAGAAAAATACTGTTTCGACTATAAAAAAAAAAGCCAAAAAATAGGTCATGCTGCTGCCGGTAGGTGCGGCCGACCGGCCATGGTGTGCTTCACGCGCGGAAATCGGTCGCCTTCGTCGGGCTTGAGCCCATCGAAGCAGGAAGAGTCACTCCTCCTTGAACATTGTGAATCACGTACGTGTAGGCGCATGCATCCAAACACAAACAATATTACAAATATGCATAAAACATCGTGAGGCTCAACGGGAGAATGAACGGGTGGTGCTCCATGTTCAATTCATGCGGTTTACGTTTAATGGTCAAGTTAGTGTGGCGGAGGCAGCGGTGCCAGATGTGGCTGACGGGAGGGCACGAGATTCTTCGATCTCGAATCAACACCGTCTGAAAACAACGCATATGAGGTATAGCAATCAATCGGTTAATTAATTAAGTATCTTAGCACTGGCCAACAAAAGGAACCTCCACGTTAATTTTAAATGTCTAGAAATTACCACTTAATCGGAGAAAATAAAATTGGGCTGTCGATATGCATGATGATAAATGTACCTACCGCTACCATTACGTAAAAAATAATCCAAAATACCATAATACCCATTTCGCTATTACCCACCACCTTTTTTTACAAAAAAGGAGAGAGCTCTATGAAACAAATTACATTCTTTCGCAATCAATGACTCCACGCATTGGGGAACCTGCGCATGCCACACACGCTGAGTGTGACGTGCGTTTCGCCAACTATGCGAGTTCATGAGCGACTTCATTTTGCTCTGTCCTCACATATTGGAAACTCACCTCTGCTAGCATTCCAGACACATGTTTTATATCATTTACAATAAAAGCGAGTTGTGATTTATCCACACTTGGACGGCAAGCAGCTAGAACAACCGATAAGCAGTCAGACTCGATAATGGTTTTACTCCGTGACCATTCCAAAGCAGGTTGCACCCCTTCTAAGCAAGCTAAGGCTTCAACCTCCTCTGCATTCATCCCATCAAAGATGGCCTTCGAAGCACAAAAAAATAGCCATACCTGCACTATCCCTTCTCACAATACCAATGCCCGCACATCCAGTTACTTGGTCAAAAGCTCCATCGACATTAACTTTCACCCATTCTTGTTCAGGAGGCTTCCATCTTTCTGCTAATTGCTGAGCTTTTCTTTTTTCTTTGTCCTCCCTGCTTTGTTCAATATTCTGTCAGGATAGGGTTTTTTTCCTCCTTCACTATCTAGCAATGGCTCAATTGCAGAGATTCAGCATAATTTAGTAGAAACCTGACAGATACAGACACAGGTATTAGTTTACCACCTATGTCATCATTTAGAAAACATGCAGCTAACTGCACACTTCATAATTAAATAATTTACTTATATTAAAGTTGAAAGTCAATTATACAAGACATAATAAAAATAGAAACATACATAATACTACCATGTTGATCAGAATTAGGGCTGCTATGAATCAAAGTTGTTGAGTGATAAACAGATAAACTGATGAGAGACAACTAGACATATTCATTCATGCTCGCTATCTCCCAATTAGACGTACACGATGGTAATAACTTCAGAGGTGCACGAAGCTATAATTGGCCCACATAACACGTACCAATAGCGCACTTCATCTGTGGACAGAATGGCCCTATTTGCACACCCGCTCAGTTCGCTCCTTGCATTGCGTAAGCTAATAACGTACCATCATACGATTACGAACGTCTCCCCTCCGAACTCAACGGTAGTAGTGCAGAACAGAGCAAGGTAGCTATCTGCATCAGCATCTCGATCACAGCAAGCAGTCGTTGCAGCGGTACGTAGTAGCGAGCATGGCTAGCGCGTTATTGGGTTCCATCACTGCGCGGCCCGTGCCGGGCAGCTACGGGGTCCCGGTGTTCGGCGCCCGGCGCGAACCTAGTGATGTTAGTTGATCTCCACCAATAGGCCCCCTTGGATCTACGCCCTGATCGGGGGCGCTCAGCCCTAATACGGTTGGTGGGCCCCTGTCGCACAGCACTATAAAGATAGGTCGGGTTCACGGCTCTAACTACGAGGTTGACCAGAGCCGTCGTTACCACCTACAGAAAACCTAACCCGATCTAAAGAATGGTGCTGCCAGCGACGGGAAGCCCCACCGACTTCGCCGTCGCCTCTGCACTGACATCGCTGTCACCATTGGACTCGGGTCACCGTCGCCACTGGACATCGCCACCACGACGCCTACGACGCCACGGTACCGGCGTCCAAGCTGCTACGGCGCCATGGATCGAATGATGACCTAGGGCGAGGTACATCAAGATTTTCCCCATCTAAATAAGAGGCTTACCATTGATCTACATTACAGAGGTACTATATGATTCTTACAATGGTATCGGAGCCATGTTGTCAGTGAATAGAAAAGAAATCGAAGCACAAGGGTTCGATCCGTTTTGGATTGAAACCCTAACCCTAACCGGGTAAAAGAAAAGAGAAAAGAGACCGGGGGTAGCGGATGTCACTGAACTCCCGGTAACCATTGCCACCGCGCGGGGAAAGGTGCCGCACCGCCGTCTTCGCCGATGCACGGCAAGAAAAGAATAGACCTCTTTTCGGATCTGAGCAGACAGAAAGGGTTCCCTAACCCTAACCCTAACTGGGTGAAGGAAAGAACAAAGAAGAGGGATTCGGCCTAGAAGAGAATCAAAGCCGAACCCTAACCCTACAAAGCACTCACTGGGAAGAAGAATAGTGACTCCAGTGAGTCAAACCCTAACCCTAACCCCAACCCCGAATCGGTTCTACTCCAAAAGGAAAAGAAAGAAGATCCAAAAGAGAAGAAAGGGAAGAGGGGAAGGGGCTTATCTCGCAGATCTCGAATCAAAACCGAATCAGGTTCAACCGAACCCTAACCCTAACTCACGACGAGGAAGGGGAAGAGAACGATTTGGTACAAATAGAAAACAAAAGAAATCAAATGAAAGAGATGAACCAAATCGAACGAAACGGATTGGGGAAAAGAAACCCTAACCCTAGATCCCCAAATTGGTTGAATCTGAGAAGACAACAAACAAGATCCAAATCAGAGAAGAAAGGGGAAAAGGGAAGGGGTCTACCTCGCAGTGCACCGCGCTGTCGCCTCGTCGGCGCGCGAGAAGAAGCCGCCACCGCCGCTAGGGCACGACACCCACCGGCACGGCTGCTGCAAAGCCTCTGGCATAGAGCGCCGTGGCCAGGCCGCTCGACGGCGGCGCGCTCACTTGCTGGGGAGCGCACACACCGGCGAGGGGGCCGGCGACGGCGCCATGGCTCTGCCGTCCTCGCACGCTCTGGCTCGGTGTCATGGCTGCGCTGAGAGAGGAGAGTGGCGAAGAGAGAGCGAAGAGAGAGAAGCAGAATGCGAAATGAGATAGGGTTTCAGGGCAGTCGTGGCCGCCGGGGGTTTTTATCCAGCGACATGGTTGCACGGCCGTTGGATCTGAAAGAATGGATGAGATCGGATGGACCGACTTTCGACCCAGGCGGGCGAGCGCGGCGGGCCACTTTCACGGCCCAGGCCCAGGTTGCCCTGGGCACGGGGGGAGGCGCCACGAGCGAGCACGCGCGCGAGCTGGGCCTGGGCTATGCAGGCGCGTTGCTGGACCGCGGACGCTGCTGTTGCTAGCTGGGCCGCGGGGAATTGTCTACTGCCAGGCCAAATAAATAGTAAATAGAGTTTTGTTTTATTCTTTTTCAGAAACAAATTTTGATAGAATTTTGTCTACTTTAATATCTCTGTTAAAATTTAAACCAACGGGATAATTTTTTAGAGAATATTTGAGAAAAGTTTAATGCTTCTGAAACACAGTTAATGAATTTTTTATGTTTCCGCTGCTAAAGAAATTGTTTATTCTCCAGTTATTTTGAACCAACGTGATATTTAATTGGAGAAAAAGATATTTTCACATGATTATGATGTTGTTATTTTCTGACCAACGTTGTTAATAACAATATCATAAATTTTAATAATTTATGCATTAATTCTATTTCTGCACAACGGTGATGTAGAATTAATGTATAAGAACAGTTGTATGTTTTGATTTTGACCAATGTTGGAATCAAGGCATGCAATTGTTGTTATTTTTTATGTTAAGAAAAGTTTGACCTGGCCTTCATCTTGACTAAGGTGGACCGGATAGTCACTTCACCGTGTTCCACATAGCCTGTGGCACCGGTGAGGGAGACAAACGATGATGATGTCGCTTGGGCAACTAAAGAGAGATTTTAAATCCCAAAAGATGTCCTATGACCTTAAGTATAGGAAGTGGGTCACTACCAACAAGAAATATTTGGCTGTGATAAAGAACATGATTGAGCCTATAATTGTGGGCTCAATCCCAGAGTGTAACACGGTCATCAAGTACCTCGATAGAATAAAGAGTCAGTTCACTGGCTCTTCAAAGACATATACTACCCAGCTGATAAAAACAGCTAGTGACAGAGAGTTACTCTAAAATAGTGGATAAGATAGCTCACAATGCGTCGTCGAAATTATGGCACTATCGATGAGGCCATATTTCGAGGGGAAGAATAGAAAGACTAGTTAAGAATAATACTCTTCCTCCATTAGAGCTCTCAGATTTAGAACAATACAGAGAATGCATAAAAGGAAAGTATGTAAAAAATTAAGAAAGATGTCAAACGAAGCACAGAAATTTTATAAATTATTCACACAGACATCTGTGGTCAGTTTCCTGTAAAGAGTGTGGATGGTAATGATTCGTTCATAACATTCATAGATGATTACTCCCGTTATGTCTACATTTATCCAATCAAAGAAAGAACAGAAGCATTGGATACGTGTAGATATTTAAGGCAAAAGTTGAAAACCCACGTAATTTAAAGATTAAGATAGTCAGGTCCGACCGTGGGGGAGAGTACTATGGTCGACATACCCCATATGGCCAAGTTCCTAGACCTTTTGCAAGGTTCTTACAGGAGAATGGCATAGTAGCCCAGTATTCTACACCGGGCGAACCTCAGCAGAATGGAGTAGCTGAAAGACGCAATTGTACCCTGATGGATATGGTGCGTAGTATGATAAGTTACTGCACCTTACAATTGAGCCTGTGGATGGAGACGTTAAAAATTGCCATTCATATTCTCAATAGAGTACCAAGTAAGTCGGTGCCCAACACACCATATGAGTTGTGGACAGGAAGAGTACCCTCACTAAACCACTTACGTGTGGGGGGAGTCCTGCTGAGGCTAAAGTATTTAACCCAAACATTAGAAAGCTAGATCCCAAAACAGTAAGTTGCCATTTCATTTGCTACCTAGAAAAGTCAAAAGATTTTTGTTTCTACTATCCAGATAGACATATAAAGTTTGTGGAAACAAGACACGTTGTCTTCCTAGAGGATGAAATGATGAGGGAGAGCATGGTAGCTCAAGAAATTGACCTTGAAGAGAAGCAGTGTATGCGCCCACTCCGATGATTCATGAGCTAATTTTCTCACTACCTGCTGTCGCTGCACCGACAGTGCAAGATACTATGATGCTAGCAACTGTTGTTATTCCATCTGTGGCAACAATGAATGACGATGAGGATCCTGTTCTTCAGGATCCTATAGAACCTATTGCCACACATGAGGGGGAGCAACAACAGCCTTAAACAGAAGATGTGCCAAATGTGAAGGCCCCTAGAAGGTCTCAAAGAGTTAGAAAATCAGCTATTTCTGTAGACTATGAAGTATACAATACTAAGGAATTTCAAATAGAGGATGATCCTACCTCATTTGAATAAGCCATGAGAAGTGATCATTCATCAAAGTGGCTTGAGGCCATCAAAGATGAAATGAAATCTATGAATGCCAATAAAGTTTAGGACTTGAAAATAATTCCTAAAGGAGCCAAAACAGTAGGCTATAATTGGGTCTACAAAACAAAACTTGACTCTCAAAGGAATATAGAGAGATATAATGCATGACTTGTGGCAAAAGGCTTTACGCAAAGAGAAGAGATTGATTATAATGAGATCTTTTCTCCAGTCTCATGTAAGGATTTCTTTAGAATCATAATGGCATTAGTGGCATATTATGATTTAGAATTACATCAGATGAATATAAAGACGACATTTCTCAACGGAGACTTGAAGGAAAATGTTTATATGGCACAACCGAAAGGTTTTGTCATGGAAGGAAAAGAACAAATGGGATGCCGCCTAAAGAAATCCATTTATGGATTAAAACAAGCTTCAAGACAGTGGTACTTGAAGTTTGATCAGACAATAAGGAATTTTGGGTTTAAAGAGAATGTAGAGGACAATTATGTCTATAAGAAGTTTAAGAATGGGAAGTTTATCTTCCTTGTTGAAAGGTCCTAATGGCTAGAGGGGGGGTAAATAGCCTAATAAAATTTCTACAACAACACTTAACAAAATAGTTAGACAATTATAAGGCGAAGCAAGTATTGCGCTAGCCTACTCAAAATACAAGCCGCCTACCATAATTCTAGTTTAGATAGTGTCGATTCACACAAGAGCTATGACACTATCCTATGTTAGTGTGCTCTCAAAGGCTAACTATAGAGCCACACCAACCAACCAACCAAGCTCTCACAACTAGCTACACTAAAGAGCTTGTCAACTAGTTTGCGGTAAAGTAAAGAGAGTGATCAAGAAGGTTATACCGCTGTGTAGATGAAAGAACCAATCAATCACAAGGATGAATAACAATAAAGACCAATTACCTCGGAATCAATGCTGAACACAATAATTTTTACTGAGGTTCACTTGCTTGCCGGCAAGCTAGTCTTCGTTGTGGCGATTCACTCACTTTGAGGTTCATGCACTAATTGGCTTCACACGCCAAACCCTCAATAGGGTGCCACACAACCAACACAAGATGAGAATCACACAAGCCACGAGCAATCCACTAGAGTATCTTTTAGCTCTTCGCCGGGGAAAGGTCAAGAACCCCTCACAATCACCACGATCGGAGCCGGAGACAATCACCACCCTCCACTCAACGACCCTCGCTGCTCCAAGCCGTCTAGGTGGCGGCAACCACCAAGAGTAACAAGCAAAATCCGCAGCGAAACACGAACACCAAGTGCCTCTAGATGCAAACACTCAAGCAATGCACTTGGATTCACTCCCAATCTCACTATGATGATGAATCAATGATGGAGATGAGTGGAAGGACTTTGGCTAAGCTCACAAGGTTGCTATGTCAATAAAAATGGCCAAAGGTATGAGCTACAGCCGGCCATGGGGCTTAAATAGAAACTCCTACGAAATAGAGCCGTTATACCCCTTTACTAGGCATAACGTGGGCTGACCGGACGCTCTGGTCAGTTGATCGAACACTGAGCCCCTAGCGTCTGGTCGCTCGTAGCCAGCCACGTGTCCTGTCAGTTGACCGAACGCTGAGCCCCCAATGTCCGGTCGCTCGCAGCTAGCCATGTGTCCTGACTTCAACGGTCATCAGTCTTGACCGAATACTGCGCCTGAGTTGACCGGACGCTGAACACCCAGCGTTCGATCGTTTACAGTAAGGTTCCAAAACCGATTTTTGTCGACCGGACGTGTCCGGTCATGCTCGATCGGACCCTGCAAGCATCCGGTCACACTGTGACTTCTTACTGTGCTGACCGACAACACGACCGGACGTAGCCCTTCAGCGTCCGGTCGCTGAGCGACCCAGCGTCCGATCAGTTGACCGACGGCAGCATCTTTGCGACCAACTCTATTTCACCTCTAACTTCTTCACCCTTGCTCAAATATGCTAACCACCAAGTGTATCACCTTGTGCACATGTGTTAGTATATTTTCACAAACATTTTCAAGGGTGTTAGTATTCCACTAGATCCTAAATACATATGCAATGAGTTAGAGTGGCACTTTGATAACCGTATTCCAATACGAGTTTCACCCCTCTTAATAGTACGGCTATCAAACCTAAATGTGATCACACTCTCTAAGTGTTTTGATCACCAAAACAAAATAGCTCATATGGTTTATACCTTTGCCTTGAGCTTTTTGTTTTTCTCTTTCTTCTTTTTAAGTCCAAGCACTTGATCATCACAATGGCATCATCTTCATCATGCTATGATCTTTGTTTGTTTCGCAACTTGGAGTGTGCTACCTATCTCATGATCACTTAATAAACTAGGTTAGCACTTAGGATTTTATTAATTCACCAAAACCAAACTAGAGCTTTCACTTGTCTTGTATATGGATGATATCTTACTTGCTAGTAGTGATGTCAGTCTACTACTAGAGACAAACACGTTTTTGTCCTCAAAATTTGATATGAAAGATCTTGGTGAAGCTTCGTTCGTTTTAGGGATCGAGATTCACCGAGATAGAAGCAAAGGGGTATTAGGACTGTCACAAAAGGCATACGTAGAAAAGATCTTAAAGAAATTCAGTATGCACAAATATAGTCCCTCACCTGCTCCTATAGTCAAGGGCGATAGATATGGAGATTTTCAATGCCCTAGGAACCAATATGAGATCGATCAAATTGAAAATGGTTCCATATACTTCAGCTGTCGGAAGCTTACAATATGCTCAAGTATGCACGCGCCCTGACTTGACATTTGTTACCGGATTACTTGGTAGATTCCAGAGCAATCCTGGAACAGAACACTGGAAAGTGGTAAAGAAAGTCTTGCGTTATTTGCAAGGAACGAAAGGCCTCATGATGATGTATAGAAGATCCGATTCACTCCATATAGTGGGATATTCAGATTCTAATTATGCGGAAGATGATAGAAAATCCATGTCTGGATATGTATTCACTCTCGCATGGGGAGCTATTTTATGGAAAAGCTCAAAGCAAACCCGTCACTACATCGTCCACAATGTATGACGATTTGTAGCGTGTTATGAGGCAATGGGGCAGGTGAACTGGCTAAATAAGTTCATACCCGGTTTGAAGGTGGTTGACGACATCTATAGACCACTTAAGTTATACTGCGATCATAATCAGGCAGTACAGTATGTTCACAACAATAAGTCAAGTGGTGCTGTCAAACACATTGACATAAAGTATTATGTTGTGAAAGATAAAGTCAGGGATCATGCCATAAGTCTTGAGCATATAAGTACTAAAAAGATGCTCGCGGATTACAAAAGACTTACCACCCAACGTGTTCAGAGAACATATAGCTAGCATGGGTTTAAGGGAAAGCCTAAAATTTCTGGACAAAAAAGGCCCAAAGCTAAGTATCTATTTTAGAACAGAATGGTGTGTTGTAGCTGTTAAATCTATCGGCAATTGACCGTGACGATGAAACATGCTCTATGCGCTAATCTGTAATGGAATGAATAAAAGTAAATGATATGAAATTAAAAGATGGTAATGAGATCAAGGGGGAGAATGTTAGTTGATCTCCACCAATAAACCCAACGGCCTATTGGGCCCTTGGATCTACGCCCTGATCGGGGGCGCCCAACCCTAATACGGTTGGTGGGCCCCTATCGCACAGCACTATAAAGATAGGTGGGGTTCACGGCTCTAACTACGAGGTTAACCGGAGCTGTCGTTACCACCTACAGAAAACCTAACCCGATCTAAAGAAATGTGCTGCCAGCGACGGGAAGCCCCACCGACTCCGCCGTCGCCTCTGCACTGACATCGCTGTCACCACTGGACTCGGGTCACCGTCGCCACTAGACATCGCCACCACGACGCCACGGTACCGGCGTCCAAGCCGCTGTGGCGCCATGGATCGAATGATGACCTAAGACGAGGTACATCAAGATTTTCCCCATCTAAATAAGAGTCTTACCCTTCATCTATATTACAGAGGTGCTATATGATTCTTACAGGTGATCCTCGTCGGCAGGCTCTTCCTCGTGGAGCTGTTCCTCCGCTAAGACACCTTCACCGCCGAGTTCGGCAAAGATCCGCTCGGTGCCAGGTGGTCTTCACCGGCATCACCAAAAGCTACTTCCGGTCCTACCTAGCACTCAGTAAACCTGCACAGCACCGGCCGTCACTTTATTAGCACGCGTGGAAGTGAACGATTTGGGTGGATATTGTGGCCTTACTTAGCACTCATCAATCACGCAACTCATTCCTGTCACAATCATGCATACAGTGGATATCGATAATGGAGCCACTGTATGCATCTCTCACCGGCCCGGATTGACTTACAGTCCGCATAATTGTCATCCCTAGGTGTGTTAAATGTTGTTATTCTTGTCCCTATAAAGCTGATCAAACTTAAAATAATGTAACTTACGGTGATTTTAAGAGTTAATTTATTTTGAGATGGACGGTGTATATCTCACTAGATCTATGCTCGTGACATGTAACATAATTATAGAGTCCCCGTAAATCATACAACCACCATATGGACCAATATGAAGCATTGAAATCTATGTGTATGCTAAGCCCATAGTGCACTACTAATATTAATCATATGATGCACATGAGTTGTTTGATACGTGGATGATTTAATCGAAGCGTCTGTTGTGAAACATGTGGCCTTTTGCTTTAGAAAAAAGGCAAGATCTCTTCCCTCATATTCAGAGCTAATAAAAACAAAAATCAGTTGCCGCAGCTGGATTATTAATTGTACGTGCTTATTCCATGAGCTAGAAAGGAAGACAGCCGTGGAAGGTAATTAACGACTGGTCAGACTGCGGTTAGTTAGCTCTTCAGTCCAAACCTAATTTTGCCTCGTTCTTTCATACAGCAATCTTAATTTTATACGTGCACGTTCTCTCCGTGATGCTGCCACGGTACCACACGGATCATACAGTCAATGAGTCTTATCATCAGATCACTGGAGAATGCAACTCCAAAATAAACCAGCTATGTAGAACCGTACTCCTATGTGATATATAACACGGCCGCACGTCAAAAAAGAAACGATCTGGCAGAAACAAATTCCTGCGTCAAACTATTCGCTTAAACTTATCTGGTTATAGATAATATTTTTCTTTCATAACAAATCAGCTGGCTTATCCACCATGAGAACCATGAGGCGTGAGATGCCGCTCTCAGTTGGCCTTCTCTGTCGATGTGTGAGAAAAATATACAAACCCAAACAAATAGGGCGGAGATCAGCTGAAGCACTGTAGGACCAATTTTTGGCTGCAGAAAATCAGTAGCCGACGAGAGACCTCTCGACACTTGGGTGCACTACAAATCGCCAGCATTTCACACTCACGTCAGTACCCCGGCCCGTGACAGGAAAATCTCGACGACACCCTACGCATGCGCAATCTTGCAGCAGGTCAACTAGCATGCAGTTCCTGCATAGAGTAGAAAAATAGCTTAACTGGAAAAAAAAAAACAAACCGAAATACTATTTCGACTGATTTGTTGTAAGAAAAAAATACTGTTCTAACTAAAAAACAAGTTAAAAATACGAATTATAAAACAAGCGAATAGGGCCTGCATGGTTCTCGGTTCCTGGCATCAGTATCACGACATACTCTGCGTAGAGTAGTACACGATTCTCTTAAGGAGTACACGTATGAGCAGCGGCGGTTTTCCGTGTTGGAATTTCCTAACGGCCGGTATCTGCGTTTCAACTCCAGGCATCAGTTTCCGCGTGCGGTTCTATCGCCATCAGGCAGGTCGCAAACTGCTGCTGCTGCTCCGGTCCAGGTTCTCCTTGACTCTCACTTGGCACGTCCTATCTACTACCGCACAGGTGTACGCACAGGGATGCCGCAGCCGCGCAGTGCAGGGGAGGGGAGGGGACGCCGCCGGGACGGATTCACCACCGCATGCACGGCGCCGCCTTGCCAAAAAGTCCAGGACGAGGTGTGTTTGAGCAGCACGAGATCGTGGAGATCGGAGGGTGGTTGAATTATGGGAGCCGGGTAATCGTCAGCAACGAAGCAAAAACTCTGGCGCGACGACTCGGCTGGCACGGCATCTAGTGGTCAAAAAGGGATCTGCAACTGCTCGCTCTGATGCTACAGCTCGAAGCAGGTGGTTCACGAGTCACGAGTCACCACTCCGGCCTTGTGTCAACGACGATAATGGGAGATTGGGGGAACGGTGGCGTCTAGAATCTAACGTCATGTCCGTTTGATTTATAAGTCATATTTTTCGGTTAATAAATAGTATTTTTCTCGATTTATAAGTTATATTTTTTCGGTCAATAAATAGTATTTTTCTCTCACAATATATCAGTCAATAAGCGAACAGACCATAGTCAACTAGTATTATAGGTTAGCTATTTGAATGGCTCTACTAGAGAGATAAGTATTTAATACTTGTATTGTAAATGATTTGCTGTGTTGTACATCTACCCCGAATTAGGCAAGAGAAAGCAAGAGAACCTTTTTACTCGTATAACATGTGTTGCATACAGGCGAAGAGCTTAACGCCCGCTCCCCAGTCTACTAACGTGACTGCTTTTTGTATGACGTGGATCTCTTCCCGCCGGCTGAAAAACGCTTAGTATACTTGCTCGTAGTACTGATCTAACATCGGGTGAGCATAAGAAATCACGTCAAGTTGTGCATGATTTCCCCCACTTGCTTGGTTGCTTGGATCCCAAACTATATATGCAAATCTAAGAGTAGTTTATATATCGCAGCTCGACGACGACCTTTCATTGGGCGTTAAGTTTATGGGCCTGTTCGGCTGGCTAGAAAAATGGCTGATGTTGATTCTGATTTGTTGTGAGAGAAAAACACTCTTATTTTGTTGAAACGGTACGACCAATAAGTTGAAATGAACAGGGCCTATCTCGCGATGGACTTGCACTTGCACGAAGTTATTCTGGTTGAAAACTGAAATTCACATCACCCGTCCGGCCGCCCACCCTTGCGGCCGGTCATCGCACTAACAGCGCCAAGGGAGGACATGGACGTACCAAAAGCACGCTAGATAGCGGGAGAAACGCGTCCCAAGGCGCTACCGTTCTCACCCATGCCACCCCGGCCCTCGATGTCGATCTGCCGCTGCCCCGTCGAGATCTTCACCGCTGCCCCGTGCCACCAGTATTACTGTAGCTGGACCGGGCCACAACAGGCCAAGCAAGGGCCCAAGGCGCACGCGGAACACACGTACCAGTAGCATGTGGTCCAAGTTGCCACGGCCCTCTCTCCCGCGCGCCAAGCCGGGCTATTTGTACCCCCGCCCTTGCGTTACCCAACACGCACTCAACGTCTCCTCCAGTCCTCCGGAAACCTTCAAACGCCCTTGCAGTGAAGGGGACGATCGAATTTGAGCAGAGCCCACAGCGATCGATTAGAGAGAAGCGAGCATCCAAGCAGCTAGCTAGCTAGTTGCGATTTGCGAGAGAGGTCGAGTTTTTTTTGTAAGGGGGTCGGATCGGAAGCAAGCATCCAAGCCTCTATGGCGAGCTCCGATGGTGGTTCCAGCGCCCCCAAGGAGCTGCCGGGCAGCTACGGGCTGCCGCTGGTGGGCGCCGTGCGCGACCGCCTCGACTTCTACTACTTCCAGGGGCAGGACAAGTACTTCGAGTCCCGCGTGGAGCGCTACGGCTCCACCGTGGTGCGCATGAACGTGCCGCCGGGCCCCTTCATGGCGCGCGACCCGCGGGTGGTGGCGGTCCTGGACGCCAAGAGCTTCCCCGTGCTCTTCGACATGGACAAGGTGGAGAAGAAGGACCTGTTCACGGGCACCTACATGCCCTCCACCTCCCTCACCGGCGGCTACCGGGTCTGCTCCTACCTCGACCCCTCCGAGCCCACCCACACCAAGGTGAAGCAGATGCTATTCTCCCTCCTGCTCTCCCGCAAGGACGACGTCATCCCGGCCTTCCGCTCCAACTTCTCCGCGCTGCTCGCCACCGTCGAGTCGGAGCTCGCCAAGGGCGGCAAGGCCGAGTTCAACAAGCTCAACGACGTCACCTCCTTCGACTTCATCGGCGAGGCCTACTTCGGCGTGCGGCCCTCGGCGACGGACCTCGGCAGCGGCGGGCCGACCAAGGCGGCCAAGTGGCTCATCTGGCAGCTCCACCCGCTCGTCACGCTCGGCCTCCCCATGGTGCTCGAGGAGCCGCTGCTGCACACGTTCCACCTCCCTCCCTTCCTCGTCAAGGGCGACTACAGGGCGCTGTACAAGTACTTCTCCACGGCGGCGAAGCAGGCGCTGGACACCGCCGAGGGACTGGGCCTGTCGCGCGAGGAGGCCTGCCACAACCTGCTCTTCGCCACCACCTTCAACAGCTACGGCGGGCTCAAGGTGCTGTTCCCGGGCCTCCTGGCCAACGTCGCCAGCGCCGGCGAGAAGCTCCACGAGCGGCTGGTGGCCGAGATCCGCGGCGCCGTGGCCGAGGCCGGCGGCAAGGTCACCCTCGCGGCGGTGGAGAAGATGGAGCTGGCCAAGTCCGTGGTGTGGGAGTCGCTGCGCCTGGACCCGCCCGTCAAGTTCCAGTACGGGCACGCCAAGAAGGACCTGCAGATCGAGAGCCACGACGCCGTGTTCCAGGTGAAGAAGGGCGAGATGCTGTTCGGCTACCAGCCGTGCGCCACCAGGGACCCCCGCGTGTTCGGTGACACGGCCAAGGAGTTCGTGCCCGACCGGTTCGTCGGCGAGGAGGGCAGCAAGCTGCTGCAGTACGTGTACTGGTCCAACGGCCGCGAGACCGAGAACCCAAGCGTCGACAACAAGCAGTGCCCCGGCAAGAACTTTGTGGTGCTCGTCGGCAGGCTCTTCCTCGTCGAGCTCTTCCTCCGTTACGATACCTTCACCGCCGAGGTCGGCACGGAGCTGCTCGGCACAAGTGTCGTCTTCACCGGCGTGACGAAAGCTACCACCGGTCCGGGCAGCGAGTAAGCGTCATTGGTTGGATATGATTGGAGGGTCCCATTTCCTATTATATTTCGTTCCCTTTTTCCGCTTGTAAGCCTGTTCGTTTCGGCTCAAACAATCGTGGATTATTATTGTTGGCCTATTTGATGTGAGAGAAAAATATTATTCTAATTTATACTCCACGATCGTTTACGACCAAACGAACTGGCCGAATATTTCTCTCTCCTCTTCACGTACGTGTGATTGGAGGCGTTTGACGCTTTTGTAATGCATGTTGGCATGTTGCATAAATTTGCTCCAAAAATCTTATCTTTCACAAAGAAATCTAGGCCACAAGCAGGCACATTATTCTAGCATATCAACAGTAGGTACATACGCTGCACGAATCGACGACCTAATCTCTTAGCAGCCCTGCCTTGCATACTATTCAAGCCCGTTTAGAAATGACGCTCTTTACCACGTTGACGACAACACGACGATCTAGATCTTTACCGTTTGCATACTGCCTTCTGTCCGACCTACGTGGGCTTCAGGGAAATGACGCTCTTTACCATGCACGAACTGTGCATGCACGAGGTTTCGTGGAAATTGGATCCGCCAGGGCTCTGCAAGTGCAAACACCTAAGTCTAAGTGCACGTCCATACGCACGTGGGTGCACCTTAACAAATGTCTAAGGGCCTGTTTAGTCCCCTGGCTAAAGTTTAGCTATTAAAACTAATGATTAAATTTTAGTCACCCTTGTTTGGTTCTAGGAACTAAAGGCCGCTAAAGCAGTTCAACAAAGACCACACTATCCTTAATGAATGCACAAATCAGAGTGGGGGACCAACAATAATGAGGGACGGCCATTGTCCACTGGGCACTTTAACCCACTTTTAGCTACTCATGAGTGACTAATGTGATTAAACTACTTTAGTCCATTTTTAGTCAGTTTGTTTGGTAGCTTAGTAGCTAAAGTGACTCAAGTTTAGTAGCTAAACTTTAGCAGGAGCCACCAAACAGGCCCTAAGATTAAGATCTACCCTTGCATGTACAGATGTACATGTACTTTACCGCTGATAACATGTGTAAGACCCCAACTGATAATTTTAAAATAAAAAAATCAATAGCTGGTTGAAGCGTCCATATCGTCTATCATAAAGCTCACTCGACCTCAAGTCCTATACATATTGATTTTGTTTAATTTAAATTCCATATAAACGGAAACATCGACAAACACATATGCACACTCACCTCTACGACGCATGCATGTAAATATTCTACTCTGACTAGCGCATCTCTAAAAACTCAACCAATATTTATCAAAATTAACGAAATCACCAATGTGTTCTCGTTAAATAATGGTGTCACTAATTTTTCAAAAAAAATCTGATTACGTATACGCTTGTACTGAGAAATGAGGTTTAAGCGGTTAATGAGTACTTGCCTTTCAACGTGATGGGCCATTCTCAATGAAGCATTTCATATCGTTATTTTCAAGACTATCACGTTCATATAAAATCAAATGAAACATGGATGAAAATATTATACATTGTCAACGTATACTTTCGTTCTAGTGTTTTATAGACATTTAATTTCATGATACATATAGAGTTGGTAATTGTGCTAAGAGAGATAAGACTCACTTCTTCTTTCTCATATTAAAAATACCGTGGGGACTTCGTTTCTTATGCAGGAAACGATAACGATCTCTTCGCGTTTTCTTCTCTTTCTTCATTAAGTTGTTTGACACCTCAGAGTTTTGCTTATGTGGCAATGTAATTAATTCTATGAAAACTATATCCTAGTCACTGAGTTGGGACTGGCCTTATAAAGCTCACTTGACCTCAGGAGTCCTATACATATTGATTTTGTTTAGTTTACATTTTAATAAATGAAAATGTCCACAAACACACATGCACACTCACCTCTACGACGCACACATGTAAACACTACTCCGACTATCATCTCTAAAATCAAACCAATATTTATCGACATTAATTGACAAAATCACCACATGTGTTCTCGTTAAATAATGGTGTCATTATTTAAAAAAATAGATCTAATTATGTATACGCTGAGGTTTAAGTGGTTAATAGGTACTTGCCTTTCGACTTGTTGGGCCATTCTCGTTGGAGAATTTTATGACGTCTTCAAGACTATCACATTCGGATGAAATCTCCATTCTCAGTGCGTAAGTTTCATTCTAGTGTTTTATAGACATCTAATTTTATGATATACATAGAGTTGGTAATTGCGCCAAGAGAGAAAACTCACTTCTTCTTTCTCATATTAAAAATAATGTTATAATATTAAAAATGTTATGTGACAGTTTATTAAAAACAAAGAGCAGACATCGATGAAGTAAGGTGATCTTATAAAATTGATGCAATGAAGTAAGGCAAAGTACTGAAAAAATTAAAATGACAGAGGAGCAAGCTAAAACCTGTGTTGATGATCGACAACGCAGAAGCTTGAAATTGAATAATGTAACGGCTCTTCTAGCACAGCTTGTGGCAACTAGTGTGTTGCAAGTTGCTACTAAAATTTGCCGCTTTTAACTCTACCGTAATCCACAAGCTACTCGTCTACTCCATATGCCTTTTTCTAACTTTTGTTTCCAACACTCAAGCGTGCGTGGTCAAACTTTCTGATATGTTGCCTCCATCCAAAAAGAAATATAGTCCTAAATTCATAAATGCTTTTTACAAAACAAAAGCATCAGTTACTTTCATTTTTTTTCTCGAAAATGCAAAAGGTTTATACGTTAGTGGCCCTGTTCAGGGGCAGAGCTACAGGGTGGTCCCTGTGGGCCGCGGACCACCCTGTAGATTTGGCCCAAAGTGTAATATCCCTCGGTATTTTGGCCCAAAGACTATTCGCCTGTGCTGCCGATCGAACCTGGTGGAAGACTCGAAGCGACGTCCGCAACGCAAGACCGTGACCTGCCCCTTGGTTTCTGACTCCAACCGCTCGACTCGACGGACTGCAGCGTTGCAGTTGCAGCAGCGGAGCGCCGGAGCGGCCGCCGCCCGCCGGCCAGATGTCGGAGTCAGAGGCTAGCAACACACTTCAGTACCTGTATGTTGATCCTGATATCCTTTCTTTATCAAAGTTCTATCACGTCTCTCTCTGTATCAAGTGATTAAGCCCTAAACTGCTAAACAGGAGACAATCAACGATCTAGTGATCTGCAGTTCAACTTCAATTCACGGCACATCCCAGTTTGGAGTTCGCCACTGCCGCGGTATGCAGAAATAATTTAGTTTCTATTTCATCGCAATTTTAAAATTTTATTGTAGCACTGAAATGATTTAAATATTTAATTAAAACATTGTATCATTGGACATTGGGATTATTTATTTCTCTTTCAGATTTGTAAAGATTGGTGATATTGTCTCTCTTTTTCAGAAATATGAATCAAAGAAAAAGGCTTCTTCTCCATCTCCGTTCCTGAAGAACAAATTTGTAATATTTCAATTCTATGTTAAGAAAATTATACTCATCTATTTTATGAACTCTGTATGTCCTTTTATGCTTAATCGCATTTTGTAATTCATATATTTGTGTACTGACGAGTTAAATTTATAATGGTTAAAAAAAATTTAAACAATGGACCACCATAGCTACGAATCCTGGCTACACCACTGGCCCTTTTGCATGTCTTTATATCAAGGTAGGGAAAAAAAATTCATACAACACGTCTTAGCATTGTCCTAGAGGGTCAATAAATTATATATGAACACTCGGATCCTTCTTAGTGTACTTCCATATATGTTTATATAACAAAATATATTATATAACTAATCAACAATATTTACTCCCTTTGTTCTAAAATAGATTAAAACTTAAAAAGGACAGGGATTTCATGTAGTACAATCCTTTGACGTCTCGGCACAAGCACAACAACTAATGATAACTGATAATGTTAAAAGGTAGAAAGTGCAAGACTGTTCACGCAAGCAGAATATAGCAAGCTGCAGCCATACCATACCAAGTGTATGCCGAACTTTTCCCCTGTCAACTTCACGCGTGTACCTCGCGGGACTTTACTTTTAACTATAGTAATAGCTAAGTACAACACGTCACGCCCATCGCCGAAAATCCGGTGCCAGTACCATAGATATCGTGGTAAATAAGCATGTGTTTCGTTCGTCTCCTAAAATTTAGTCACCTAAAAAGTCACCTAAAACAGCTCCTAAAATTTAGCCACCTCATATTTAATTTGGTGGACTAAAAAAAAGATTAAAAGAGCCCTTTTAATCCCTTTTTATTTAGGGTGTTTGATCCAAAGTAACTACTCCGAGCACTTTTTAGTCCCATTTGGAGTAAAAGATACAACAGTCTGACTAAAAGATGAGCTTTAGTCTCATTTAACAACACTTGGGTAATTAGTTGGCTAATGCACTTTTTAGTCCCATTTAGTCATAGGCCCGGTTTGGTTTCACGTGACTAAAATTTAGCTAATAAAATCAATGACTAAACTTTAGTCATCCCTGTTTGGTTCCAGTCACTAAGGCCCTGTTCGCTTGAACTTATCAGTCGTACTGTTTCAACGAAATAACAGTGTTTTTCTCTCACAACAAATCAGCATCAGCATCAGCCGTTTTTTCAACCAACCGAACAAGATGTAAAAGTGACTAAAGGCCATTAAAACAGTTCAACAAAGATCAAACTACCCCTAATGAATGCCCAAATCAGGATGGGAGACTAGCAATAATGAGGGGCAACCCTTATCCACCGGGCACTTTAGCATACTTTTAGCTACTCTTTGGTGACTAATGTGACTAAACTACTTTATTCTCTTTTTAGTCAGTTTGTCTGACAGTTTAGTAGCTAAAGTGACTAAAGTTTAGTAGCTAAATTTTAGTAGTGGTAACCAAACATGCCCACAGTGTTTGGATAAAAGTGACTAAATGAGATTAAATGAGACTAGATTTAGGAGGCGATGAGTGAACCAAACACCCCCTAAGCCCTTGTTTAATTGCTCCCCTAAAGCTTATTCTGTATCACATTAGATGTTTGGACACATATATAGAATATTAAATATAGACTAAAAAATAACTAATTGCACAGATTGCGACTAATTTGCGAGATGGATTTTTTAAGTCTAATTAGTCCATGATTTGACAATATGGTGCTACAGTAAACGTGTGCTAATGATAGATTAATTAGATTTAATAAATTTGTTTCGTGAATTACTGATGATTTCTGTAATTTATTTTATTATTATTATATAAATACTTGCTTATGATATCTTGATGTGACATTTTAAACTTTACTCATGAATTTAAACGCCACCTAAGTCGCTAGAGCGGTACTAGAGCTCTAGGCAAACTACAATAATCGGAGGTGTTGGTGAGCACGGTGTGACAAATGATGATGCATGCATCACATGGCCGATAGGTGACGGCTTCGTTTATTTTTGTGGGCTCCGTGTATTTCGGTGGTGGCGATGGCAACCTTGTCACCGCCGGTCCTTTGCGATTAGCCAGCCCATGCCGGCACGCCCGTGCCCACCATGCCCTGGTGTGGTGTGGCGAATGGCGGCAGCGGACTGATTGATGCATGCTGTGCTGGAACGGCTGCATCCGCATTGCGTGTTGCGATTGCGACGGGGCCAGCCTTAGCCGGCGTGACAGTATTATTATTGCTAACCAAATATAGTACGTACGTTATATATAATACTAATATACGTAAGCCAAAACAATGATGGGTTTAACTATAGCGTCCTCCAGTCGATCTCGTCGCCGAGCCACTCCTCCCTACCAAACAAAATTGTCTGGAAATTTGATGAAGGTATCTAACCATGCATCACCCTATTCGCTTATACTAAAATTTGGCTTATGCTGATATTTATACTGAAATATTGGTCACGTTCGCTTCGCCGGAAAAACAAGTCAAAACATTGTTCCAACTGATTTGTTGGGAGAAAAAAATACTGTTCCAACTAAAAAAACAAACTAAAAGTACAGGTCGGAAGACAAGCGAGCATGACACTGTAGCATTAGATGGAAAAAAACACTGTGGCATTAGATGGAGCGATGCAGAGGCCAGGGTCACGCCTCACGGATAGGAGTGGGTGGGGCTACCTGCTCTCCTCAGTCACACGCATAGAGAGACGCGCACACTGATCTAGCCGTTCGCTTTTCGTAGCCCACCACTGCACTGCAGCAGTGCGGCACTGTCCCGTTGGTAGCAGGCTAGCCGCCAAGATCTTCCGATCGAGCCCGTAGCGCACTTGATTGAGGTGTGGGTTCGATCGGATACTCGTACGGAGTTCGATCTGCGGCTGCGCCAACACCACGATGATCGAGGATTCCTTTTCTTTTTTTGTGTGTGTATTTCAATCCCTGACGATTTGCAGTTGGGCGAGACATGCGTGTCAGTTTGGTGCACTGTATCAATTATTAATTTTCATCAGCCTGTCGTGTGTGCTTTTGTGCTTACTGTATGTTTAACTGTTAGGTTTGGAGTACTTCTGCGCGTGTCCGTCAATTTTGTTATTTAGAAAATAAAAATACTACACAGTGATATGGGCCGTTATCTTGGTTGGGCTGTTGATGGGTCTCTATGGAGCCTCCGTCCGTCCGTGCAATTTCCTTCTCCTGCGCGGCGGCTGCGCATGCATTCGGCGATGGGCGAACCAACCCAACGGCATTACGGCAGCTGCGAAGGGCCCATACGGATGGAACCCAATTAATCGGCCGGACGCTAATCTAGCTCCTTTCATCAGGAAACGGAAGGACTGGGTTTAGGCAACAAAGAGATACACATACATCATCAAAAATAGTGATATGGTATAGAAATTATGAGAAGATAGAGGATGAGTTTCATGCAGACGAAACCGTACGCGTATTGTTCCCAACGAATTGAAAACTAAGCGAAACTTCATCGAAAGTGTTTATTTTTTTTCATCCCCACGTGCTGAAAACTGAATAAAACTCCACAGGAAACATTTCATTTCGTAACATCATGCCACGTTAAAATACGTATTATGGAGCATGCTTCGTTTCATCATCCACACCTCACTCTTCGAAAAAATGCAGGAAACTTAGCACTAATAATAGCTTTAGTAGATAAAAAATCATTTTCTCTCTTGGATAACCCTTTTGCCACATCATCAAATTGTACAACCTAATTAATGCAATAAACTATTGTAGCCAACATTGTTGGGCTGCCCTTATTACTTGTATTCGTGTTCCTCCATTTTGTAATGAAAAAAGTTCATTTTACCTCCCTCAACAATTAAAACAGTCTAATTTTTCTTCTCGAACTTTAAATCCAGACTTTTGTAACAAGCCTTCAAAACCGTACATCCTACGACGCTCAACTACCAAAACCTTTAAGTTAACCCCCTAACTCAGTTTAAAGTGGTTTCCAAACTGGCCTCATCTTTTTTTTAGTTAAACAACAACCCGACAAATACTAGATAACGTTTATAAATCACGAAAAATGACTCTAAGCTTCTAAAGTTTCCAAGAAAAATACTAGAAACAGGGTGAGACATGACAAACCCAAATACAATATTTTGAGCTCGCAAAAAAATCCTTTAGAAGCTTTAAAGATTATATTTAGCTATAAAAAATGGGAAAATGTACAAATTTTCTATAAAAACTTACAAAACATTATAACTAATGTATAAACTACTTTTTAAAATTTTCCACAACAAAAAAAATGAGATGCGACCAACATGAGGACAACGCTGAATGTGTTCATACTATGCATTTATGCTGGTTGCATGTCATGTATTTGTTTTTAATTTTTTTTAAAACTGTGTTTAGACATCTATTAGAATGTTTTGGGTATTTTACAATTTTCTATATTTTTCTCATTTTCCTAGAGGTAAATATAATTTTTGAAGCTTTTAGAGATATTTTCATGAGATTTAAATATTTTATTTGCATTTATTTAGTCCCAATATTTAAATGTTTTGGAATTTTTAGAAGCTTATAGGCATTTTTATGTGTTTGAAAATTTTATCTAGTGTTTACCAGATTTTTTAAAGAAAAAAAGGATAAAATCACCTCGAAAACGACTTCAAACCGGAGCATGGTAATTTAAATTGTTTTATAAGAATCAAGGGCGTAGAATGTCCATTTGTGAAATTCTAGGAGGGAAATTGTAGTGCAATAATAGTTTGGGGAGGTAAAAGAACGTTTTCTCTTTTGCACCAGATGGCAGCATACGGCCTATTCTCTCGGTTGGTCTATGGATCTCCCTATGGGAGCTTCACCCGTGCTTGCAAGGATGGTCGGCCCAAACACAGCTAACTACTCTCGCATGGGGCATGTGGTCTAGTGGTAGGATAGTCTAGTGGGACGCTAGCCACCAAGGTTCAAACGCTGATGTCGCACCTAGTTTCTTGGTTTTTTTAGAATTTGCATGGTACACGCACGCGTGTGCGTTCGGTGGTACTGCGCGTTTCTCGCGCACTGAACACTAGAGAGCCTTCCAATCTCTTTTTTGCGTGTGTACGAACGCACACGCATATGGTGTGAGTATAGAGTGTGTGGGTTATATACATCCAAGTTGTACCTGATAAAAAAAAACTACTCTCGCTAGCCTCGTTCGGTTCACACGGTTATCCAGGGAGTGATTGAGCGGATCCCTACCATGTCACTCAAACCTCTTGAGGATTGAATACTCTCCTTTTCTTAATCCCTCACTTGAAAAACTGCATTCGGTTTTACCTGCGATTAAGCCAGGGATTGCATGGCGTGGTCATCAACTCAAAGACACACACATGTGCACATGGTGGTGGTAAACACTCCGGACCCAAAGTGCTATTATATAATGTTTAAACATGGAAATGGTTCCTAGATCCAAAACATAAATTACGGTAATACCCAAAGTGCATAAATCCAAAGCATAATTATGTAACCAGTTTGAAAACATAAATATTCTATGTTGCCAAAGCAACAAATAAACAAAACTGACCAGGCTTATTCTCAAAATTCAATAGGTAGCTTATGATGATGCAGGATAAAATAGAATGATAAATCCTTTTGTACTCAGACAATGGCCTTCTATGCCTGTCTAGTAGTTGAGTATTGACCTTGGAGCCTCCTGCAACAAACCAACACGGCCCCGATCGGCTTACCTTAAAAGTCGGCTTGTTCGGGTTTTTTTTCAGCCGGAACAGTGTTTTTGTCTCACAACAATTCAGTTTTGGCTTGTTTTTTCAGCCAATTTCAGCCAAGCAAACGGGGACGTAGTGTTCAATACATGGTTATTCAACAAAACGAGCTATGGAACAGTCAATTACACAAGTAAAATTAATACCACAAAAGTGTCCGGAGATAATTGGAGAAAAAAAAGTACCATTAAACAACCTGAATCAATTCACCGTGTTCTAGCCTTCTAGGCTTCTAGCCATGTCACAACAGGAACTTGCTTTTGTATCAGGCAAATGCCAGTTGGCAAGGAAAGGAAGATCGGAAGAGTACTAGTGTCACACTCAGATTCCATTGTCTAAATTGAAAAGTGAAATAAATAGAGGAAGTACTACAATTCACAAGGAAAATTATGTTAAGACCATACTAAACTCAGAGCCAGTCAGTCAGTTATTTACTAGTATATATATTGACTGTACAAGCGTCCATTCAAAACTCAACAAAAGCTAGTAATTTCTCTGTTTCGAGTATAACTTCACTGAACACACCGCTAATAACTAATTCATAATGATAGTAAGAGCATGCATATGAACTGAAAATGCACTGGTGAATGGTAGACTGGAAGTTAAAAGCTGATGAGTGCAAAGCTAGAAGGACCAATCTTGTAGTTCTTATACAATGGTCAATCTGCAACGCCAAATTGTAATTTTGATAAATAAAATACTCTAATAAACCATAGGGTATTTATTTCTTGTTCATTCAAATAATGCAATAGGAAAAGGAAAACAAATCTCCTGGAACTGGCTTAGACACCACTGCAGCACAATTTATTTTACAGTTAAGGACAGGGATTCATAATGTTTGTGCGCATTCATATATATATATCAAAATTGGTGAGGACACGCATTACTTGTTGGAGCTCAATAGGTGATGCGATGCTATCTTCCATGAAATGTTGAAAGTGTATAAACACTGTGCCTAATAGCCTAAGCAAGTAATCGCAACCAAAGTTGGCTGGCTGATTAGTCGAATAGCTAGTATTGTTGGCAAGACTCCAAAGCTTTTCTTGATTGTTTTCGTAAAAAGGGCGTACCCAGTGCAGAGTGCTCCCGCTCTGTGCGGGGTCTGGAGAAGGGTGTTAGTGGCAAGCCTTATCCTCGCCTGTGCAATGCGAGGAGACCGCGACTCAAACCCGGGACCTTCCGGTCACTGGTGGTAAGACTCTACCGCTTACACCAGGCCCGCCCTTCTTCATAACTAATTATAATCAAGTTTGTAAGCAGCCAAATCTTATCAATTCATATAATTAAAGGATCCATAGGTAACATATAAGAGTGCTGCGGATGGCACCCCACCATTTACGCAAAATCCTCCAGCACACATATTCATACAGAACATAAGGAATCATTATCTTCCCCTCAGAACAGCAACCAAATACCTTCATAATATTATCTATCCTACCAGGCATACTATAAGGGACGATATGGAGATGTAGGAAATGATTGAAGTATTTCAGAGAAAAGTAAAATTTTCTTTTTTTTTTACTGCAGTAGTAAGGCGTGCAAAGATTTAGTACTGCAGAGTATGCATGTCCACCATACTTTGAAGAAAAAAAAAACAGATTGCTAAACTACAGTTGTGCAACAATTTTGAATGCTTATTAAGAAAATACATGATGAATGGAAACACATATGCATCAGTCATCAGATGATCACAATCAACCTTCAGTACCCTGTAAGTGCCATCAGTAGATGTTCTTACTTATGCAACATCATTTAGCAAGTAACGCACCACCACTATCTGGGATCTGAGCAGCCTCTGCATGTGGCACGACCAACCAACACATCTGAACCTAGAAATTGTCCTAGTTGGGTCTCAAACAACCTGAAAAAGATTTGCATGATGAAGATTAATACAAACTTGGCCTGAAAACCAACGAGAATTGCAGATCAGTAAACCAATGTGGAGTGTAGTTGAGCTTCAAAGAAACCAACAGTTTGTATATGATCTGAACAAGTACAACTGAGTTATATATGTAACCAGATCTCAAATGTAGATCAAACAAGTCCCAATTTGGGTACTCCTATTTGGGTGCACGCCCACTCGATAAAATACGTACAACACTTTTCAACAGGTCCCAATTTGCATCGCAAGTACGAGCAAACGGCAGGATTCCTCCGACCCAATTTACTGCCAGCCGTCCAGCGGCCCCAACCCAGGTCGCTAGCTGATGCCGTGATGCAGCTATTGCGCCGCCGCCGCGGCCGGTTGGTGGCTGCCGCACACCCGCGCGCAAGCCGCTGTTCCGCGGTGTCCGCGCCTGGCGCCTCCGCCGGATGCTGCATAACTGGAGCTCGAGGCTCAAGCTGGAACCCATCTCCCTCTACATCCACTACGACGAGCCTGATCTCGCGTCCGCCAGCGACCGGTGAACGGCTTTACCAGAGAAAAGGCTCGTGGACGTCGGAGGGGAAGCGTTCACCGTCGCCGTTGCCGTCGCGGCGGTGGCCGTGCCGGGCCGCCGCGCCGTCGCCTCCTGCACCGTCTCGTGCTCGCGTGCTTTCGTCCAAGCGCCAGACTCCGAGCCGGAGGTCTGACTAGTGGATGCGTTCCGGGCCGTGGGGGAGTGGAAAGTTGGTTCCCAGCCTGTTTATTTTCCCGGCCAGCCCAAACCGAATGCTGATTTCACCGTGGATCTGTTTTTAAATGGGCCGCTCCGATCCACCTGGAACGGGCTCCAGAACGGGCCAATCAGACAGAACCGAACGAGGCCTAATCAGGACACACCATGGGATCCCCTAAAAAAAAGACCATGGGACACGGAGAGAAACTTTTCATTACGCGGCGAAGGATCACTCGTCTCTATCTCTACCTCTGTAATACGTCACTTCAAATTATCCTACAGCCATCAAATAAATCCCACATCTACAGTCACAACCTAAACTACGTCCACCCCATAAAACACACACAGATAAAGATCTCATTAAAAATGTACACACTGGATTAACTTTCACTTATTCTCTCTCCTTACTCAACCACATCCGACGATCCTGCTTCTTTGGATGTGCCTTGCCCCAGCGACCACCCGTGCCCCCGCCTCAGCGACGCGAGACCGCGGCACCCCGACGCGAGATCGCACGCGAAGGACCGATCTAAGCCTCACGCACCCGCGCCGGACGCTAAGCAGCCGCTGATCACGCTCGCCTCCCTACCGCGACACTCCTGCTCGCATTCCGTCGCTCTCTGCCTAGGAGTGCTTACACTGAAGATTCGTCGTCGAAGTGAACGGCGACTGCCCTCCTCCAAGCCCCACTCGCGGTCGCCGGTGCTCTATCCCTGTCGCGGTCGCGCTCGCCATTGTGGAGCGGCCGGCCACCATCGCGTGTCGATGATCCGTCTCCGGTGTCCGACAGCCGGCGCGCGTGCTCCACCATCGCGCACGACATGGCGCCATCGTGCGGCGCGGCACCGACGGGCGGAAGCGCGAGCGGGCTCCGCCGCCAGCACCGTGACTCCTCCGCCTCCCCGTGACCGCGACTTCTCGGATTCCCAATCCCACGCGGGGCGGCTGCATGTCGCTCGTGACCAGTAGAGGCGAGGCCAGTGAGGCTCGCCACCGTCGTGCGAAGACGCATGGACGCCGCCTGCTTGCCATGGACCCGCCGCCGCGCGGGGAGACCGGAGACCCACCACCCCGAGCCGCCGCGCCAGCCCAGCCCCACCGCCTCACTTCCTGCAGGGATCACCTCCACCGTCTTCGACCCATTTTTGCGCTTCGCGCGGTAGCCACGGTGAACGCGTGAGGCGAAATCAGAAGCCACCGTCATCTCTAAGCGTCTCCTGCCATCCATGCGGCGCCCTCATCACCACACCACCACTCAATCGTGCCGAAGCCGTTCGTCTGCTTATCTGTTCTCTTCTGGAAGAGAAGCAGAAGATTGATAGAGCGGAAGAGTATTGCTCTTTCCAATTCGCTACCATCCGCTTTCATCATGGTCATTCCGGTATGCAGATACATATTTGTTCTTATACCATAATAATTGTAGGTATCTTCAGCAATCGTGGCAGTATGTAACTTCGTTGCGGGTTGTTGCTATGTATGTAGTTTCATTCTCTCTGAATGGAGGCAAACGTGAGTAAAATGTGCAACATGCTGGCAGATGATGGCACTGGGCGTGTCGTGTTAATGTGGCCACATACCTGAAAACCAGGCTGGCCATCTAGGACAGGTCATCCTCACTTTACTTGTAACTCTTTATATGTAGCATGTTTTGAAAACTCATCAATAATGCTTTAAAACTCAGCTTCATTTGAGGTTTTGGCATCTTTTTTAGTTGTAGGCAACAATTACCGAGAAAGATTCAAATGAGTTAATGTATGTGACATCAGGTTATGTGTGGCCTTATGTTCTTCGATGAGCATCTCAGTGAGAAAGACCATCCCTGCATTTTAGTAATGTAATTTGTTATTAGTAAATATCATTAGAAAATACTTGCATATTTTTTAAGTCCTGATATATGCAACTTCATTTGTAGAAACAATCAGATGGCATGTTCTGTCTTGTACCTGTATTTGGTACAACAACACTTTAATCATCAAGCAGTGTTCTCCATCAAGTTGTTTCCCTTGATTGAATATTGTGCACACATCGTCTACAGTGCAAGGTTAGATATATATCCCAGAAATCGATTGGATGCTGATGATACTTGGCTGGCAAGATTATGCAAGGTCGCAAATTGTGTTTGTTCTTCTTACAATTGTTTCTGTTGCATACAATATACTAAATGAAAAATGGGACAATTTACTGAGTTGCTGCAGCATCTTTGTGATGTGTTTTCCTTGTGTTTGTCAATGTTTGCAAACCTGACTTAGCTAACAATGTGACTCTGTTTTTTATATTTTTTACAAATTTTATTTATCTTGTTTTGTATTTTATCGTAGCATTAGCACGGGCATACACTCCACGTGGAACGACGCATGGGTGTGGCTCGGCACCTTCGGCAGGCGGCGGGGGTGCGGCGCGCGGACAAGGAGATCTTCGTGTTGGTGGAGCCCGCGATGCCGGTGCAGCTACACGGAGGGGACGCCGTGCCCGGGGACTCGCCAGGACAATGGTGCACTGGTCGAATGTTGTCGTTGCGTTAGCACAGGCACTATACTAGTTATATTAGGCCACGAAGGATCACTTATCATATTATTACGAGTACCACGAAGGATCACTTATCATGTCATTATAAGCACACTGTGAACATTGATAGAGGAGCTCAGAACGTCGTTCTTACTTATGTCTAAATTATAACAAACAAGATAACACCTACTCCCTCCGTAAAAAAAATGTAATCCTAGCTTTGAATCTGGACATGACACGTATCCAGATTCAAAGCTATGGATTGTGTTTGTTTGGACGGAGGAAGTACTATCTTTCACCTTGCTAGCTCGCGGCCCGCCAGAGGCCTAAAGCTTGGTGGCGACCTTCACAATGATTCAATGATGGAGGCTGCCTTGTCAAGTACGCCTCTTGGTCGACCAACAAGTCGTTGCCGCCTGCCCCGCCCTTGCCGCCTTGCGTGCTCTCGGTGGCGGTGGGCACTCGAACGCAAGAACCTTGCTAGGCTCATGAGCAAGCTCCGCCGACGGTCAATGCCACGATACCGGGTTCCTCAAGATAGGCACTCTTTGGATTGGCCCCGCCGTCATCTTGTATCTCTGCATATCAGCCCATGCACCGAACAAGAGCAGGCTGCTCTTGCGGTCGGCGTAAGGCGTGAGACAATAGGAGAACTTCGGTATCACCAGCTGCGACACCATCGACAGAACCCATCCCCAGGATGCTGGAGGTGCCGAGGAGGTTGCCGTCGGTGAGCGCGCCGCAGCCAAAGCCTAAGCTCAGGGAGACCTGCTGGTCCTTGTCGCCGAAAGTGAATGCTTCATAGGCAAGGACGCCAACCGCCTCCACGCTGACGTACTGGTAGTCGTACCGGCACGTCTTGAACATCAGATGGGGCACTAGTATTAAATTTTCAAAGTTTATTTGAATTTTTAAAATGGAAATTTCACATTTATAGGGGGATGTGCCCCTGCTCGCCCCCCTTGTCTCCGCCCTCGCCGGTGGCGGCAGCAGTGCCCCCCCCCCCACACCCCACACACACACACCCCACGGCGACGCCGCCTGGATCGCGATGACTAGGAAGAGGAACATAATGACGATGAACGACGCCATGTAAACTGACATGGCCACTTGTGCTACTGAAACTGAAGCTTATTGCAAGCATTAGAATTAGATTACCTGCTGGGTACGGCCTACGAGTAAATGGATGCACACCAGTGGCGTTTATTTTATTGTTGAGTCAACGCTCAACGAAGGGAGCACGGCCCATGCACTACTGGATTTAGGTTCTTTGCCGAGTGCCTGAGGCACTCGGCAAAGCCGTTGCCGAGTGCGGCACTCGGCAAATAACACAAGGCAAAAAATTGATCGGCAAAGTCTTCTTTGCCGAGTGTCTTTTATCGGGCACTCGGCAAAGAAAAGCGACCGTCACGGCGTCAGTCCCGTTGATGGTGACTTTGTCGAGTGCCAACCCTGCAGGCACTCGGCAAAGATTTTTTATTTTTTTTAAATTTCTTTGCCGAGTGTCAACCCTTCGGGCACTCGACAACTAGTTTTTATTTCTTTTTACAAAATTTCTTTGCCGAGTGCCAACATTCAGGCACTCGGCAAAGATTTTTATTTTTTTTAAAAAAATATCTTTGCCGAGTGCCCTGCAAAGATTTTTTTTTAAAAAAAATTCTTTGCCGAGTGCCATCTGTACGGCACTCGGCAAAGATTTTTATTTTATTTTTTAAAATTTTCTTTGTCGAGTGCCCTCTGTACGGCAACTCGGCAAAAATTTTTATTTTTATTTTTTAAAATTTCTTTGTCGAGTGTCCTCTGTACGGCACTCGGCAAATATTTTTTATTTTTTTTTAATTCTTTGCCGAGTGCCATCTGTCCGGCACTCAGCAAAGTTTAAATTTTTTTTAATTCTTTGCCGAGTGCCCTCTGTCCGACACTCGGCAAAGTTTGAATTTTTTTTATTTTTTAAATTTCTTTGCCGAGTGCCATGGTCACAGCACTCGGCAAAGCTGGAAAAATGGGTTTCAAACCCATTTTTCCAGCTTTACCGAGTGCTGTGACCATTGCACTCGGCAAAGGGGTCCTTTGCCGAGTGCAACACTCGGCAAAGTGACCAAAAACTGTAATTTTTAATTTTTTTTTACATTCTATCATGACAAATAAATTCATGCAAACATCCATCACATATATATATCTCATCCATCACATATATATCTCATTCATCCGCACATATCACATCCATCACAATATATATCACATATATAATAATAAGTGCTCAAGTCCATCCAAATAAATTCACAAGTCCATCAAAGTCCACAAGTACATCAGAAGTATATCACAAAGTGAACAACAAATGAAAAAATACAACGTGCACTCATCTCGGCAAAGGGGACTGTGGTGAAGGCCTAGCTCTATCATTCGGAGGTGCATGAGGTGAATTATTCGAGCCACCGTCAGATGGAGACTGCACAAAGGAGAAAAGATTGCATGTGAGACAAGATTATTTGGATAGCTAGTCTAAGAAGGTAGAGGCCATACAAGCAAAGCACAAGCGAAAGTAAAAAACTTTCATACTCACAGGAATAGCTGTAGCTACAGGATGTGGATGTGGAGGTGGAACCAACAGCCCAGGTGGCAGAGAGAAGCCCACGCGTTGCCCAAGTCCTTGTAGGAACTCCGTAATGTCCATCAGCCTCTGCGCCTGGGCCTGTCGCTCGGCCTGCTCGGCCTCTCGCTCGGCCCGCTCGGCCTCTAGCTGGGCCACCATCCTCTGGTGCCCGGCCTCTAGCTCCAGATATTGCCTCATTTCTTGTTCTAGCCAGGCCTGCAATATTTCACTCCAATGTTTCAGTAATGCAAAGCTAATTAAGGTGTGTAAAGATCAATGTGTGACGAGTAAAACAGAAATAACCTCAAGTGCGTCGACCCGGTGCTGTGCAGTGGTCGGCCGTGTGCGAATGGTCAGGCTCTCGCTCATGCTCCGTGCTCGGATCTAGGAGAGAGAGGGAGTAGAGACCGTGTCGATGACGCCGTCGCCAAACCAGAACCGCCAATGCTTCTTGCCTTGCCCCGCTCTCATGACGACCTCTCCATCAAAGTCCTGGGTGCTCGGATCGTGGTCTGGCCCATGGAGCGACCTCGCCACCTCAGTGTACTCACTAATGCAGGAGTGGACGCTCGGGTTCGTGTATGCCTCGGGCAGGTCCTCTAGGTTGAAGGAGACGTCGGACGTCGCCTTGCCCTTGTGGGCCATACACCATGTCTGGAAGTTCGAGCAAGCCTGACCACTTGTGACGTCGACTGGGAGAAAGACAGCACGATGATTAGAAATCAGGCAGAACTGAGCGTCACAATAGATAAATGAATTCGCGTACCCATGCTTGTTTGTATCCGATGAGGTTGCGGCTGCCTTGATGGTGTGATGGACCTTGCATCTGCAAATGACGGTCCCGGGCATCCCTATGCATCTTGAGGTAGTCCTCCGTGAACCACCTGTCCATCATCATCGCCCAGCACTCGGGATACGCTTGGCACCACCAGGGAATCATCTACACGTTATCAAGTATTAGACATATAAGAAGATCAAATTAAACCAACTTAATCTCAAAACGAATCAATATTGATGTTCTTCATTTACCTCAAGGTACTGCTCCCGGGTCAGCTGCATCTCTCTTGCGTCTTTCTTGGTTTTCCTCTCTCCAAGCTTCGACACGTAGTAGGTTACGATGGCCTGGATGCGCACCTCGTGATGCATGTCGAAGACGAGTTTTTTACAGGCTTTGGTAGTCACCTGCTCCACCCTGGCCTCAAATCCCTCCTCGCATCTGTAATAAGTCTGCATACAAAAACGATGTATACATTCATTATTTCAAGAAAAGTCCAATGAATACGACGTATTGAGCAATGTTGTGCGAGAAAAACTTACCCAAAGCTCTGCCTTCACCCGCACCGTCTTGTTGGGGTACTCCGCATCGGTGGTGACGGCGTAGTGGTCAAACGAGTAGGCCAGCTCTGTCTTCGATGCATACGTGACAATGCCGGGGAAGTGTTGCCTGCACAAAAGACCCAGGATGCTGTTGACTAGTCGTGCGTTACCACCCGACACAACCACCCAGTTCCTGCACAAGTGATTAAGAAAAATTATTAGTTTTTTTCATCATATCATATGAAGTAGTGGTGATAACATATAAAGTTACTTACTTTTGCCCTTCAGGGCGAATCACTGGGCGTTGGTGAGGAAGCATAACCTGTGGGAGGCTCGCGGGACCTCGCAAGTAGACACTCGAAGATATCACATGTAGAGATGTCCTGGTTTGTAAGCATCGTACATAACAACGTGCACGAAAACTTCTGAAATTTTTATCATAGCATCCACATATGATATCATGACATCTCAACAAGTTTCATGATTTTCGGACTTCGTTTGTTTTTTATAGAATTTAAAAACACTTCGCACGCAAGTTCGCGGTCATGTTTCGTGAACAAGATGTCCGAAATTTCGGGTCCGTTCCTGGATACGGTCTCACACTACACTCAGTAACATGACTATCATTTTTTGAATCATTAAATTCTAGTATTCGTACCACGTGCAGTTCAAAATTATATTTTTCGAAAAAATCCAAGTAAAAGAAATGAAGTAACTAAATATATAAAAAAGCCATAAAAATCCCCAAATTCTAACTAGGAGTTCCTGGTGCCTTAAAAGGGCTGCACAAAAAATTTGGAGGAAAAAAAAAACTTTGCCGAGTGCCGGGGCATGACACTCGGCAAAGAAGGTTTTGATTTTTTTTTAAAATTTCCTCTTTGCCGAGTGCCTTAACAGGGCACTCGGCAAAGACATTTAAAAAAAATTTAAATCTTTACCGAGTGCCAGAGCGGAGACACTCGACAAAGAAATTTTTAAAAAAATTTTTTGCCGAGTGTCTAACAGCAGGCACTCGGCAAAGAAGGTCGTGGCCGAACACCGTTACGCGGGCCAGCCTTTGCCGAGTGTCGAGCTTTTGCCGAGAGTCTGACACTCGGCAAATAAGTCTTTTGCCGAGTGCCCTTCTTTGCCGAGTGCAATTCTTTGCCGAGTGCGGCACTCGGCAAAGAAGGTCTTTGCCGAGTGCCCGATTTTTGACACTCGTAAAGAATTTTGCACTCGGCAAAGCCTCTGTTTCCAGTAGTGATGAGTACAACACACCTTTTTTTTTGTCTTTTTTTCCTTTCTGTGTCAATATCAATTAAATTATATGGTATAGATTTACATATTTACTTCCAACCTTTGAAAATATTGGCACATAATCTTTTATTATTTTATTGTTCCTTTCATATATTAATTTATGAACTTTAAAAGCTCGATTTAAAATAATGAAAACTAATAAAAACAGTTGGAACAATTTTAATGAACCATTTATTTTATTAATAGAATATAGTCTTTTTAAATTTGATATAACAAATTGGAGAATGCTACATCTTTAATTATTACTAATCACAAGAAGAAAAGTGTCGATGTTTCGTACAAGCACCGGCAAATAAATTTATAGTAATGCGCGTTAGGTCTGGATGGTGCGCTAAAGGACACAAGATTTATACTGGTTCGGGCCGAATGTCCCTACGTCCAGTTTGCTGCAGCTTGTGTTATTAGCACCGTGAACGGTCTGTAGTAAAGGGTACAAACGATCGAGAGAGGGACTGGTCCCAAGTCTCTGATGAAAGGGATGGAAGGAGGTCAAGAGCTTCGTAGCCGCTTGACTGTGTGTATCTGTGCGTGGTCTCTCTTTTCGGTCCCGTCTATGGGAGAAGCGCATCCCCTTTTATAGATCAAGGGGCTGGCTTTACAAGGATAAGGGCTTTAGCTAATCTTGTGGTTCACGTCTACCCGGTCCGATCCTTTATTCTGATGAGTGCTAAGGAAGATAAGTGCATATAACACTGTTGATATCTCTGTAGAGTGTCAGGTTGATTACAGAATGCTGCCCTGCTCAGGGTATGGGCTGTAGTACAGTGGTTTTGACTTATTAGCCTTTCCCATCCTTGCTCCGCACGTCTTCCGGTTTTTGTGAGTCTTCGTCGGAGTGTCGAGGGATCGGGGTTCGGAGTAACGCCGAGGTCAAGGCCTTCTGGCTTTGGACCTGAGGGGTCGGGAAGCGGGCGCCGCTCCCTCGGGTCTACAGCGTGGTGACGGAATTCCCGTCGTTCGTAGAGATAGCAAATCTTTTTCTGGAGTGTAGCGGTTGTCGTATATCTTCGTCGGGTTCCGTGTCCCAGGATTGAAGGCGGCGCCTACAATTCTACAGGGCGAGGAGCACGCACCTGTACAACCTTTCGGGCCCTGCGGCGCCTGGAAGGGTCTAAAGCACCCGTCCCGTCCTCCCCTGGTAGTACTTTTCCTGTCAGGGCGCAGGGTATGGTTCTTGGAGCCATGGTTGACCCGAACGTCTTGTGTTGCCCTGTTTCTATCATCCTGAGGGAACAGGGAGAAGTGGTCAGGTAAGGTGAATCCAAACTTTAGATACGGAGCAGGGTGAGGCTCGTTCCTCGCCGTCGGGCGAAGCGGAGACCAATCCCTATCTCCTGGGCGAGACCGACCCTGCTCCTCTGGGGTCTTGCGAGGCAGAAACTATCCCTCAGCCCTCGGGCGAGACCGAGCCCGCCCTAAAGGCGTCGGGCGAGACAGACACTAATCCTCGGCCCTCGGGCGAGACCGAGCCCGCCCTAAAGGCGTCGGGCGAGACGGAGCTTATCCCTCGGCCCTCGGGAGAAACCGAGTCTGTCCCCAAGGCGTTGGGCGGGGCGGAACTAAACTCCTGTTATTCGAACCAGGGATGAAACGGCGCCCTTATACGTCCAGAAGTTTTTCACGTTCGGTGGTTATCGGTTCCACCTTCTGGGGTACCCCGGTATTAGGTCCCCGACAAAAAGACAGTACACAAGCTCTCACAAAAATAATAACACACGCTTCTCCAGAGAGAAATTGCTAAAGTGCAAGATCACACGAGTTAATCGGCAATCAAGCGACGGTACATTTGAGACGGTGCTGTGTATGGGTCAATTTGAAGCTCAGTGGTCGCACTAGGCATCAGGCTTCATCTCTCGCTTGATGGCCGCCACCAGGTGGTTGTAAGCCTCGCTCCAGGCTTTCTTCATCTCGAGGCTCCACATGTCAGCAGGGAGCGCCTCCTTGATCGTCTCAAGCAGCGCGAACCCCGTCACCTGTATTCGTGATCAACACGCGCGATATTACGATTATTATTTCAATGTTGTGACATCATCATTTTCAATCTAGAAGACAAGAACGCTTTCGTTCTGTCTTTCCAAGTCAGGAATAAAGGTGAATTGACAATTGGGGGCCCGGCCCGGTTGCATGTGGACTCGCCTCAAAGTGGCCATCTGCGACGCCGTACTTCAAGTGCGTGGCGCCCAGCCTCTTGAGAGTGGTCTCCCTCACGGTGACCTTCCCGGCCTTGCGAAGCTGCGCCGCCGCCTCGCAAGTCTGCAGCATTGATAGCGACACACAATTTTTCCTGTCAGTCCTTGTCGTTCGATCGATCGCGTGAAGCTTCCATCTCGATCGATTCTAGCGTGAGAAATGCATGAGAACGTACGTACCATGACAAAGACGGACATGGCATGCGTCTTGAGCTTAGGGTTCTTCTCCAGCGGCACGTCCGAGTCGCGCAGGAACGAGAACATCTGCTTCGCCGACGGCGCGATCTCAAAGACCCTGCAGTCAGTCAGCAGGAGCGGACGGCGGCGCCCATGAATCAAGGAGCAAGTGCGATGACCGCCGGACCCAAACGCAGTAGAAATAGCACAGGGATACCAACAAATAACGTACTTGAGGAAGAAGCGGAGGCCCAGGTTGGCGGAGTCCTTCTTCATGATGGCCCAGGACTTGAGCACCAGCGCCTCCTGCTCCTCGCTGAAGACGACCGCGTCGTTCCCCTCCGCGAGCGCCATGCCTGTCGTTGATTGTTCGGCTTGCTGGCTAGCTTCCTGAGTTGATGTAGAGCTGTGTCAGTTACCTGAGCCCGACACTGGTGGGATTGGATGGGTGCACGTTCCGGTTATAGTGGGAAAATTGGGTGTGATACGAACCGAAGTGGAGCACAAGTTTATATTTATATAGGTGGATCGGCCCAGGCGAGGGCGGCCCTTGGCCCTTGGGGCACCTGACGAGCCAAGAAGCTTGGACCGGCTACCAGTGGGCAGTGGTCATGTTGCGTTGCTCCTCTGTTAGAGCATCTCTAAGAGTTTGCTATCTCAACTTGGCATCCATATAATTTTGGCAAAACAAGAAAAAATAGCCTCTAACAGTTTGGCAAAACAACTTGGCATTAATAGCAACTTGGCAAATCTTCCCTCCGCGCGCGCAATACGGCTTGGCATCCGGGGCTCTTCGTTTCTTAGCGGGGCTCTTCGTTCGCTTAGCGGGGCTCTTCGTTCGCTTAGCGGGCCTCCTCATTTTGTTAACGGGTTTTTTTATTTTACCAAGTCAAAAATGCCAAACTCTTGGAGATGGATTGTTTTTTTACTTGGCATATGATTTTGGGAGTTGGCAAATCACAAGATTTGCCAAGTAAAATTTGGCAAACTCTTGGAGATGCTCTTAGTAGCGGTACGCAATTACGCATACAGCACGGAGTCGGGGGTGCAAGGCCAAAACCATGTGCCGCAGCGACAAAAGCGAGGGTGGGTTAGTTGGGGACTTGGGAGCTGGGGCGCGGGCCGCCATCGCAGCGGCAGCAGCGAGGAGGCCAGCAGGCAGCGGCTCCAGCGTCAGTCAGTGCGAAGGAGAGGAAAGGCGCGTCGAGAAGAAGACACCTGTCCGGAGAGGTGCAAAGGAGAGCTGCGAGAGGAAATGCAATTCAAAGGCAATCCTTTGTCAATAACGTGGGCGGCTAAGCGCGCGGAGAGCAAAACAGCGGCGGGTTTTAGCAATAGCAAAGGAAATCAAGTCAAAGTCTCGTTCGTCGTCCCCGTTCTTTCTTCTCCACCAAGAAGCAGGAGTCGTGCTCGTTTCCAAACATCGACGGGACGTTCCGAGAACGCCGGGCAAAGTTAAGTGTCCGGTCCGGTTGTTCCTGGGCCGAGTTGGTCAGGTCTCGACGGGCCTAACTTTGTACGGAGTACAGTGTTATACTCACTGTAACCAGGCCCTTCATTGGAACGTGGAAACGTTTCCGATTTCGGCGAGCCTAGCGCCCTGACGTCGGGCCCTAGACCTGCGTCCGAACGCGGCTCCCGTTCGACGCAACCTCCGTGTCCCACATATGCTACACCAGCGTAACAGGAGAGCGCCCGCCCGTCGCGCCCACGTCACCACGTGCATGCGCCCTTGCTCCTAAACCGCGACGTACGCAGTCCCCTCCGCCCAGCCCCCATCCCGCTCCGGAGGCAACGTCCATCCGTACGGAGCTCCCTCGCTTGCGCTCGACGCACGCAACTCCCTCGTCCCGTGCCCTCGCCCTCCCTCGTTCGTATGGATGCCCTGCCGGCTCCGGGAGAGGCGATGCAACAGAATGTGGGAGTAGGAGAGATACAACACTAGATCTATTTTTGAAAACATCCAAATACAACCGCTGCAACATACGTCTGAAGACAGTTGAAACACTTGAAACATGCTTATGAAACACTTGAAAAACGACCTGAAACACACTTGAAAACCATTGCAACCATACGCAGCATCCGAATAAAACACATGCAACATCTATATGAAACATGTGCAATATTCAGATAAACACAATTGCAACATGCGTCTGGAAAACACAGATGAAACATCTGAAACACTCGAAACATACTATTGCAACATGCCTCTTAAAACAATTGCAACATACATAACATGTGCAACATCCCCGATCTACTTTTATAACATCCATATGATTCAACTGCAACATACCTCTGAAACGTCTGAAACAACTGAAACATACAATTGCAACATGGGGGGAGAGAGAGCCTGGCGCGGGGATCGCCATGGCCGCCGGATCTGCGGGCATTGGGGGCTCCCAGTGCCGGAGCAGGGCCGCGCGCCCGCGACGGGGCCGTCGCCGCGGTTGCGCTCGTCCCCGCACTGGAGTTGAGGCCAGAGGTGGCCGGCCGGAGAAGAGGAAGGGGGTCGCGGGGGGTGGCCATGTGGATCAGAGCTCGTGCTCGCGTCGGGGACGCCGCCGCGTCGAAGCAGGTGGAGGGAGAGGGAGACAGCGAGGCGCACGGCTCGTGCGTGGGGGCAAGGGCAGGTGCGGCTCGGTAGAGGAGCGTTTGCAGCGCGGGCGCGGCGGGTGCGGAGATGCCACGGTGGCGGAAGGGGCACGGGAGGAATGAGCGGGTGCGGAAATGAGCAGACGCCGTCCGTCCGGTCGACTAGTATGTATCGTTATCGTTCCGCTTTCTCCGCGAAACGAGTTGGTTTGTGTGAACCTCCTAGTGTAAAGTTTCTTTCGAATTTCTTGCGTTCCAAACGGCCAGGTAAGCGGGGGAATTCAGGTGCCACTATTCACTATGTTCGACAAAAGAGGCATACTAGTACTAGTCCATCAGATGATGTCTCGCGTCCCTCTCTCTGTGTACATACAACATACCCCGCCCCGCAGTGTGCCGCCGCCGGCCGCCGCGCATCTCGAAACTCGTTACACCTCCGGCTCGGCTCTGCACGGCCACGGACCCACGGCGATCTGATGGATCACAGATCAGCACGCAGCGGCGCACTGACGGGGCCGCCTTTCTCGAGCGGCCGGCTGCACGCGGGGGACCCGCCGACGAGCTCCTTGGCCAGCAGGTACCGGAACGCGAGGTTGTGGGGCTTCCACTCCACGCCGCCGCCGCCCCTGCCGCGCGCCCGCCCGGCCTGCTGCTGGCTCCGGCGCACGGCGTCCCGGAGGCCCTCGGGCAGGTGGCACTCGACCGCGGCCACCACCTCCTGCGCGCCCAGCCCGGCGTCCCGCGCGTACAGCTCCAGGGCCTTGGGGAGGATGATCTTGTGCTGCCCCCGCCCGCGGACGCCCACGTTGGCGCGGATGTACTCCTCCTTCGCCGCCTCCAGCTGCTGGAACAGCCTCTTCGAGCTGTACAGCCGCACCTGCAAGGAAAGTTACAGTTGGATTGGATTCGAGGAGATGAATGCTTCGGAGCTCTCGTACTCGTACGTGATGTGCGTGTGTCCCGTCCCGTTGGGAGCTGGGAGTTGGGGTACTGGGTGTGCGTTTGATGCAGCGTGCTACGTGCTACGTACCACTGGGTCCGAGTAGCTACCGGAGGACAGTGCGAAGTGCACCAGCGGCTCGGGGCGGTCCACGGCGAAGCCTTGCAGCTCGTCCTTGTCCCTGCTGGACTTCCATTTCGGGTAGAGCAGCAGCCGAAGCCACTGCAGGATTCATCCAGAAGGAACCACCATGAATCGACTGACCAGTTTTTAAGCTAAGGCCTGACTCCGGGAGGCAAAAATAAACAGAATACAGGAGGAGGCACAAGGCAGAACAAACCTGTCCAGAAGAGTGTGCTCGGCAGCACAGGATCTGGCACTCTATCAGCTCCGCGTTTACTCTTTGGCCACTAATGATGTAGGATACCTGTGGCGCAAAACATGCCGTCAGACTCAAGTTCAAATCAGGCTGAGATTTATAATTCGATATAGGTCTTTCCACCTTGGTAAGCAGTATCCTTTTGCTGTTACTCTGTGGAATCCCGTACTCGATATGGGCCTGAAAAGAAGAAGAAGAAATGCTTAGATTGAAACCCATCAGTTCAAGAAGCTGAGTAAGATATCGAGGTTCAGGGCAAGAAAATAGTTACATGCATCATCATCGCATTATGCACATTGATCCAGAAAGCAAGCTTCTCTTCGTTTTTCATTCCACTGAGATCAACACTTTCTAGAAGCTGTACAAGTGACCTACAAAGTGGAACCTGCAGCTAGTCAGCAAAGGCTTGTATTTTCATCCCTACGGACTGGAAGAGAAAAAAAAAATGACATGTCAAATACTCACATATGTTTGCGCAACATATCCTTAACGTCAGCAGACCTCTGATCACCCTTGCAAAGAGCAGACACCTCTATCACAGAATCATATTGCAGCCCAAGCTCCCTTGATTCACCATTGCCTAGTTCGTTGTCCTGCCACGCCTCGATGAAGCTCTTTTTCCTGCACCTGGGGCTCCATATATCTGCAGTATACTTGGAAGATAGTCCACTTGCTGAAGAAAAGGATGAGCACGGTGAGGGGAAGAAGGCATGCTGCACGGCATGGACGTCTCTCAGCCTTATGTATATGGCCGCAATGGATTTGATCATGTCCTCAGATATCTTGTTAGGCGTTTGAGGAACATGGTCTGCAACCCTGGTCCCCAAGATGTCTGCCAAACTCACAATGCCAGGATCCATGCACTTTCCTTCCTGGTCATCGGTTGAGATTATGTTAGGATTTCAGCACATCAAATTTGCTACTATAAAACATGTACTACCTTCATCCTATAAAATACAAGGGATTCTGGCTCTGCCCAGGTGCATAGCTAGAATCCCTTGTAGTTCAAGACGAAGGTACCACTAACTAAGCCCTGCAGCAAACCTATTAAAATACTTTAGAACCAAAGAGATTTCAGACATCATTTTGTACCTCAACAAAAGATAGAGGTGAAGTATGGCATGGTTTCAGAGCTCTAGCAAGGTTGTTTGCTGACGGAGATACCCTAACAGAACGGTGCAGGAGCGAGGAATGGCTGCGTCCAATATTGATCTTTTCATTGCTAGTCTCGCTCGTAGAAGCTGTAGGTGTGGACTTGCGTGCCATGACCATTCGACTGGACTGGATTAGTTGGTGCTTCCTTGGGGTGGAGAAGTTGAGCTCTGAAGCTTCAGATAGTATGCCTGAAAAAGACCTAGCTGGCTGCTTGTTACTTTCGACATCACAAGCAGAATTCACAGGGGAAAATTGTTGTTCAAAAGCCTTTCTGTATAGTGTTAGGAGATGTTGCTCCAAGCATATGACCTCTAGCTCGAGTACTGCAATCTCCTTTATTAGCTCCTCAGTCGGCTGAGATGGCATGGAAGAAAGAAAGAGGCTATGTGTTAAGTGAAAACTCTTGTCTTCAGAAAAAAAAATCATGGTGTAGAAGTAAAACATTGGAATAATATGGTAAATATTTCCACACTTTTTTTTAGCTCGTCCAGATGCTGAACTGTATAAGAGAAGGACTTTCACCTTTGGAATGCAGTTCTCGCTTGATGCATGAATAGTACAAGGCTTGTAACCTAGTGCTTTCTCAAGAGCACGGTGCATGACGAATTGATCATTTAGTCGCTTTTCAAGGACTTGGACCTGCAGAAGCAGCATCGTAAGTATGAATAATCAGGTAGAAATATCATCACATACATTTCAAGAATGAAAAATGCTGAGTTTTTTTTTTCTCTTTTTACAGGTCATGGAGGGGAGGAGACTTCCCACCTGATTGGATTGCATTGGAGGGCAATAACAAATGCTACTCAACAACGTTTACTGTAGTTTGAGGGGTTGTGAGAGGGTTACTGTGGGGGATACGACCCCCGGTATCCATAGGACAAGACATGGGCCGCACCATTAGAGGTGACCCACCCCACAAGATCAAGACGTGCGGCGCACGGCACTGGTCGGCGTGTACCGCAAGGCTAAAAAAAGATATTGTAATACTAAATAGGATATTTTTCTTGTAACCCTACCCCTCCAGAGTATATAAGGAGGAGCAGGGGTCCCATAGACGAGAGATATCGAATCTGATACACAATCAATACAATCCACCAAAGACATAGGACTTAGGGTATTACGTTGATCAGACAGCTTGAACCTATCTAAATCGTTGTCTCTGCGCCCGCGTCACCATCCGGTTCCTATTACGCGCACCTCCACCAATCATTGCTACCGTGGGTATACCCCTCGGTAGACTGCCGACTAGATTTCGTCGACAGTGGCGCGCCAGGTAGGGGGTGTGCGTGCTGATTCTATGGCGAACCAGATGGGAATCTTTTCTTCAACCAACGTCGCCGGCAACTCAGCATTCGGCGGCAACTCGACGCTGACACGCAGCGGATTGCTTTCCTCGGCGAACGGCCGCACGTGCTAGAGTCCGACGCCTTGCCATGCGCCTCCAACAGACATATATCCGTTTGTCTGCATGCTTTCTGTTGGCAACAACCCAATTGGATACGCAAGATCGTTGCCGCAGATCATGACGACCAGCAATCAAGAAAGGCGGCCAACGATAAAGCGATGTGGAGCGGTGTTTACACCGAAGATGCTGATCGTCCGTACAAGCGAATTGGAGTAATTGAAGAGATATACAAGCACATATGCATCTGGATCTACACCACCATGCAAGCAATCTCACGTATGTCAGACATGCAAGGAAGATCTCGGACTGCGCCTCGCCTCAGTCGAACATGCCCAAGGGCTTCGCCTCCCCACGCGGATTGACTCCGTCAGGCTCTGACTACGCCCATTCGCCTACGACTCCGCGTACTTGTCTGAGCCGTCAAGCGAGCCGTTCGAGCTGTCAAGCGAGCCGTCCAAATCACATCCATCTACTCGGGACATCATGACTCACCGGCTCCTCTACTCCACTCGGCGTCAATCAAGCTAAGTCACGCTTTAATATTCTTCTAAATATTCTCTAATCTTTCATATGTCTCCGATGTCTCTCCATGTTGTTTTCTCCATGATTATTATACAAACGACTTTTTTCCATGTAAACCATCTTAAAGATAACATACGTTTTCGCCTCAATGACTTTCTGAACAGCCATGTTTACACTTGTGTTTTTCAGAGACGGCCCTGTCAACGGCTTCTCCTTACACGTACACGGGCTCCAGAGCTCTGTGTTATGGGTGGTAGGCAGCGGCTCATCGGTGATGCTTGTCTTTCTACACGTACACGAGCTCCAGCGCTCCGCGTTACGGTTTACGGGCTAGCCGGGGCTGGGGGGCTCAACCAACAAACTAACGGCTCAGGGCAGTTTATATTAAATATAAACACATCTCCAAAAGAAAACTTAATGTTTACAATATATTTAAGATATTCTTCATCAACTCGCCGACCAGCCACGTTCTCACTTGCGTTACCAGAAACAACCATGTTCTCGATTTCACTCCTACACGTGCACGAGCGCCAGCCCTCTGCGTTATGGGTGATCGACAGTGGCTCCTCGGCGACGCCTGTGCTCTTACGCTTAAACGGGTGCTAAGCACTCTACGCTAATGAGTATGGGCTAGTCGGGGCTGGTGATGCGATACAGAGCCAACTGACAGGAAGTTACTCATATTTAAAATATGAACACTACATACAAACATAATGTTTATCTAATCCGCCCTGCTGCCTTCATCGCCGAGTTCGTATATTTATTTTTGCATCATGTACTACTCATTCTACATATTTATTGTAGGATCATCGTCCCGGTGGTCGCACCACCTGGCATTCGGACTTCTCCGCCAATCAACTGGTCGGACCGCTAGGTTCATAAACTTCGTCGTCGAGCAGTTGGTCGGACTGTTCGACGTTCACTTCTACTCGGCGCTCACTTCGCCGCCGACCAGTTGGTTGGGCTACTCGGTGCTCGATTCTACGCCAACCAACTGGTCGGATTGTCCGTCGCTTCATCGTCAGCTATGCTGGGGGCTCGCCAGCTAAGCTGGGGACTCCACGACGTTTGGATTGTTCGTTGCTTCATCGTCAGCCATGCTGGGGGCTCGCCATCTAAGCTGAGGACTCCTCGGCGTTCGGATTCTTCATGCAAGCGTCGACAGCTAAGCTAGGGACTCCTCGGCGTTCGGATTCTTCGTGCAAGAGTCGCCAGCTAAGCTAGGGACTCCCTTGGTGGTCGGATCTTGCTATGTCTCATCGGTGTGCTATCAACTTGCTCTATGCTGTTCGGATCATGGTGCTGATCTTGGGTAGCACGTCTGGGGTCTTGATACGCACATGACAGATCACATCGGCAAGCTTTCAGGCTTATTTTCTTTGACCCTGCTACAATATTTATTTCTTCATCTTCCAGCAAACTCGGGGACTAAGTGGCTACACTTCACTGGCGGTGAATGTAGTGCTCTTTTCTTGATTTACCATCCTTATTGACTAAGTCATGGATGATTCCTCGCAAACGGAGTCTAAGTGGCTACACTTCGCCTGGAGAATTTTTCAATTTAATCTTGAGCCCCTTACATCCTTCCGGCAAGCCTTACTTGGCTAAGTCCGAGATCGATTAACCTGTTAAACTGGTCGGCTCCTACTTCCACCGCTCAAGTCACCGGTTACACTAGTCGGTTACGACTTTCACCGCTCAGGTCACTGGTTTAACTGGTCGGCTTCGGCTTTCACCGCCCAGGTCACCAGTTTAACTGGTCGGCTTCGACTTTCACCGCTCAGGTCACTAGTTTAACAGGTTGGTTTCGATTTTTACCGTCCAGGTCGTCAAGAAAACTGATCGGCTTCATGTTAAACTGCTCGGACTTGATCAAGACGGCGTCGCCAAGCGGATACAAGGCGCTCGGGGACTAGCTGTGGGGGATATGACCTCCGGTATCCATAGGACAAGACATAGGCCGCACCATCAGAGGTGGCCCAGCCCACAAGATCAAGGCGTGCGGCGCACGACACTGGTCGACGTGCACCGCAAGGCTACAAAAAGATATTGTAATACCAAATAGGATATTTTTCTTATAAACCTACCTCTCCAGAGTATATAAGGAGGAGTAGGGGTCCCCTGGACGAGAGATATCGAATCTGTTACACAAAAGGGCGTAGCCAGTACAGAGAGCTCCCGCTCTGTGCGGGGTCTTGTGTCTCTGTTACACAATCAATACAAAATAACAGAGCACAGGACGTAGGGTTTTATGTCACATCGACGGCATGAACCTGTATAAATCTTGTGTCTTGTGTCTCTGTTACCATCAGGTTCCTGATCACGCGCACCCCCACCGATCATCTACTACCATAGGTATACCCCTCGGTAGACTGGCGACTAGATTTCGTCGACAGTTACAGCAGCGAGTTTACAGGGGCGTTACATATTTGGAAACATAGCTAAACACAAACACTAGGTATTCACCACCAAGGAGTTTTCTGCAGGCAAGCAGTAACGCCATAGTTGCCGCCTCCTTTGCAGGCTTGCAGCAGTGAGTAAGCGATATTTGGTGCATAGGTGTGAGCTCTTTACCATCCTTGAGAGCACAAAGAGGTATCACAAATTATATTGACATTCTTATACTGACATATGGCATTTAGTGAAGAAAACATGACAAAATAAATACTCCCTCCATTCCAATAACCTCTGAAACAACTAGTTGAGACAGGTCTGGAATGAACAATAACCTATGGCTACGGGGGAGAAGATCTGATATCTGATTTTACCTCACGCTTCAAGGAGCATGGAGGAAGCTCAGTAGCACTGGACTGCATCTTGCTGGTGCTATTCTGGTCCTTGAGTTCTCCGGCATCCTTCTATTCAACAGACATTGTACAAGAGTCAAGCAGAACAGAAATCAGATAACATCTAGTCAGGATATGTACCAGATATTTTCAAGACACTGAAGAAGCAAGTGGTAGCCTCGCATTTTTCAACAAGCGCAGACGGAGAGTTACCTGTTGATGCTGAGCGTGGCACCTCGACGAAGCCGAATCCGCGCTATCCATTCTGAGCACTCTGATAGAATCGCTGCCAATGCAAAATCCCCAAGGTCACTTAGCCTAGAACCGCTTCTAAAACACAAGAACCATCTTTCTTGGCAACAGCAGTTCTCCAAACAGGGTATTGCAACCATCAAAGTTAAATACGCAGGTTCGTCAGACTGAATAAGGGAAACAGGGAGGTCTCACCTCTTGGAGCGGCTGTGAGACATTGCCAGCTAGCAAGGGGGCTACAGGTCTACAGCTTCTCCGCCCGGAGCTGACACAGAGCTCAACCAGGCCTTCGCCATTGCTATCTTGCGGCTAGGTAAGCAAACCGTTGAAATCCGCCACCCGCATTGAAGGTTAAAGAACCGAAGGGAGCAGATGGGGTACAGGTAGAGGCTAGAAAGGGAGACGGCAGCGTCTACCTGCCTCACATCACAGGTGAATCATCCGCAGCAAGTGGAGGCCTGAGTTGTTGGCTTGTTGCCGAGGAGTCGATCACCTGCTAAAGCCTTGACCTGCTGATGCTTTTGCCTTTTGTTTCTCGGCTGAAAGTTCATCCTCCTTCCTTCCCTCCCAGGCCCCTTCTTCCCTGCTCTGTGACTGTGAGGTGAGAGGACAACTGAGTGAGGAGTGCGAGGGCTGGGGCCTGAGGGCGATGAACTTGAGGCACTCCACCCCCAGTCCCCCACTCCGCACGGTCACACGGACCACACCACTCCACTGCCGGTACGGTGGAGCTGGTACTGTTTCAGAGGCTATCTCAGAACAGCACTCCAGATCGGTCCTGTGTCCGGTTATTCCGATGCTTTATTTATTGTGACAAGTCCCTTGTATATTTATGCCTGTGACTCCTAAGACTGAGTACCAACTTCTTTTCTATTTTATGCAAGGTCGAGAGGGCAGAAGCTCAGAGAAGGGCCTCAGGCCTTGTTTAGCTGTAGAAGTTGGAATTTGGGTCTACTGTAGCATTTTGTTTTTATTTGGCAATTAGTGTTCAATCATGGACTAATTAGACTCAAAACGTTCGTCTCGCAATTTCCCACCAAACTGTGCAATTAGTTTTTTTTTCGTCTACATTTAATGCTCCATGCACGGGCCGCAAACATTCGATGTGACAGATACTGTAGCACTTTTTGAGAATTTGGGGTGGAACTAAACAAGGCCTCGCTCTATTTTCTACCCAGATCTGCCCGGTTTACTTTGTTTATGCACGCAGCACGCGTGGTAATTTTACTCCGTCCAAGGCTGCTGACCTTTTCACCTCTGTCACATCATAATCAGGCTAGTATCAGAAAATCCGATTACTAAATAGTAACAGAATCTTCTGCCACATTGAGCATCTGCTCTTTATAGCAAGGCAAGCTAGGAATGGTTCTTTTTCACCAAGCGGTTCAAAAGATTGTGAGGTTCCTGTTTCTGTCGGTAGAAATGGTGATCCAACTTCATCGGTGCATGCAGGTTTTTGCTGGGCAATGATGAGATGAGCAGGTCACATGCGGATAAAAAGGACTGTAAGCAACGCAGCAGGACAGTGGCATGCATGGCGTTGTTTCATTGTTTCACCTGTGACCGACTCTGCTCCGGTAATCGATGGAGCTCGTCGTATGGTCGGCTTCTTTTTTCAGTCGGAACAGTATTTTTTTCCACAACATTTTCAGTCAGAATAGTATTTTTCAGCCAATTTCGATCCAGACTCGAACGGGCCATGTCTTGCATGCATACGTACATGACCACACACACCACGGCGCAGAGGAACAGACGTGACCAAGTTCGGGCCGGGGCAGCGAGCGAGTTGCAAGGTAAGCCAAAGGACACGGCCAAGAAACTGGCAGGCTCGCATTCGGAGGCCACAACTGCTGCTGCCCTGGCGGCCGGACAAGCCGGTGAGCTTGTCATCTCGCCGCCTCGCCTAGAAAGAGGCGCTGCTTTGCCTTGATGCACACTGTTAAGCCTGCTACTTCTGCCCTCTGTTGCACCTCCAAAAGAAAGTTTTTGGCAGGTCATGTGACGCGGTCACTGGTGTCGCCACAGCCCACATCGCACCGGTGCATGTACTCACAATGGCAATGCAAGGTCACCACAGACGTTGTCCTGATGCTGCTACACCATATACAGATCATCATGTCTGGACTGAGACTGGACCAACCCCAGCTAACATTTTCCTGTTCCTTGGTCACTCACTCAAATGGCTCGACAAATCTTTGACTGTCCAGTGAGACCGAGGCGCAGTAGTTGCTAGTATAAGCAGGATTTCCTGTACTATATCAAACCCTGCACAAAAGAAATCCTACGCCGAGACGACCACACACATGGCCCGACGTCGACGGTGTCAAGTCGCGTCTTGTTTTTGGGCAAGTAGCACGGTAGTAGGATACTCCTATCCTACATGACAAGCGCTACGTCGAAGGGTGTATCGGTTGGATTGGTAGGTGCTCAATACCATCTGCAGTGTGCCCCCAACCCAACCATCCCGTCCGTCCGGGCCCAGGCGTCATGTAGCCTCTTGTCACGGAATCTCACCCAATCCCAGTGCAATTAGCTGTGGGCTTGCTTGGCGCCACTAGGCCTGCCCCGTGTGCCCCCCAACTGTTGCAGGGGCAGGGCGCAGCGTCTCTCGTCTCACATGCGCGCGTGGTACAGCGCACGCGTAGTACGTACAGCGCCATCTGATCAGCCTGTTGCTGCATCCTATCCCCAGAGAGCTCGGTTACAATGATTTTTCGCGATGACCAGAGACCAGCACTAAGATCCAAATGATGCTGCCAATGACGGCCAAGGGAAGCCGTGCCGCTTATAACGACAAGAGGAACCTTGGTAACCCTACTTATCCGCATAACAAAATCTCAGTGGGAGGGATTAAACAAATGCCCCCAGCGACAGACATGCTCGAGGTTTCATGTGCTCTTGGACCCTCTTGTGCCGATGCGTCCAGCCACTGGCTGTAAACAATCGCTGGAACGTGTAGGCGAAGCGAGAAATTGGGGCAGTACGGTAAGAAACCGCAGATGCGGTGGCGATGCACATTGGAAACCAGCTCCACGAGCATTTGATTATGGAATCGACCCAAGGCCGAGATCCAGAAAGATTCTTCTCATCGGTTCTCTAAGCTGTCAGAGGCTAACTTACCAGCTGCAGTAGAGAACGGGTACTCTGATGCCCTCTACCATGGCAAATTGGGGCGTCGTCCTATTAGCCAAGTCAGAGGGCTACAGAGCTCGAACAATTTTCTTCTAGTAGTACAGGGCAAGCTAGTAGCTAGAGACTTCACAAACCGAAGGACAAATGTGTGTGCATCGTACAAGCGCTCCCAATTTCCATGGATCACCATATGCGTCTCTTTGCATGGGTTCCAGAAACGTACAGCATGGCTAGATGCTACGTTTCAACGCACGGTCCAAAGATTGACTTGGCAAATATGTACTCCCTCAGTTTCCCAAATTATAAGTCCTCCTGTCTTTTGTATGCACATACTCCCTATGTTTCAAATTATAAGTCGTTTTGACTTTTTTGGTACATAGATTTTGCTATATATCTAGATATAATATATGTCTAGGTACATAGCAAAATTGATGTACCAAAAATCCCAAACGACTTATAATTTAAAACAGAAGAAGTACATTATTTTTGTTATAGACCTAAATATAGGCTAAGTCTAGATATATAATAAAAGTCGTGTCTAGAAAATTCAGAACGACTTCCAATTTGGATCCAATTCAAATATAAGCTATGTCTAGATATACATAATAAAAGTCATGTATCTATCTACAAAAAAACAGTACAACTTCCAATTTGGAATTGCAAGGGCGATAGCGGATGGTCCTTGAAGTCTGAAGAAACGAAGTTAAGGAACACACTATCAACACGTACCTGATTGACATCTTGCCGCTCCTCTCACTGCTACAGTTAAATACAGTTAGCCATAAGAATCTGGCATGCATGCCCAGAAAACCGAGATTTTCACAGGTCCAATACAAAGCTAGCCTAGAAACCTGCCCGCCTTTGGAGCAAGATAGTTGGCAGTTGCAACAAACAAAGTGCACATTTAGTACGACGAATCAGTAGCAGTTTTATAACATTGTCTGCATTGTCACTATAACCACCCATTCCCCAGGAAATAAGAACCCCCATTCTTGTCAACAAACAATTCCCTTCATGCTGCATACATTATATCTGGAATTTGCAACACAAGCATGATCAAGTTCTATTCCAAAATATCCTCATCTTGCTTGAGGGGTAGAACTAGCTTTATCAGAACTATGAACATTGGCTTCAAATCATGTCATGAAATGCAACATATAACTTAAAAGCTACTCTATATATCCTGGGATCCTAGCACCAGGGTAAAAATTTGACATGGAGGTACTCTATGGTGGTAAGGCAGCAAAAAGAACAGTATTTTTCCTTTATGTTGGTGAGGAAGCTTAAGTCAGCTGTACAGTTCAAAGGAATGTGCCATCACCCATCAGATAATGAAGTTTCAGATCTTGTCCACCACTTCAGCTGGCACATTGAGATCAAAAAGTGCACCACCACCACCATTAGCATCTACCCTCTCTCGCTTGTTAGATTGGTGCCCCCTATTATCAGAACTCGAGCCATGCAACTCAGTTCGCTTCCCCAGAATAGTCGATGCTGCACAGCAAATGGAAATAATCATCGGCAACTATAAATAAATAATAAAAGGTATTCCTTCTCGTGTGACAGTAAGCTGGATAAAGGAAATGCGATAAAATTACCATATTCATTATTATGCATACCTGGTTGGTTCCTGTGTTCATCCTGACTACATTTTGTTGACTGTGAACTTTGTTCAGCAGAATCCCAACTAATATTTAGCTCCGAGGCCCTGTCAAGGCCCTTTGATTTGTATGGAGCGATGTTGTGAGGTGTGCGTAGAGGATATAACAAATCATTCTCAATGCACTGATACCTGCAAAAGAGTACTTACTATAATAATTTGTATATGAAATTACAAACTGAAAAAAAAAACTATCAAGAAGAGTTCTTACATTTGTTTGCAGAGCTTATCAACCACATTGGAAAGATTGATGACATGCTTCATTGTATCCATGACCTCGTCATCAGTAAAAAGTTGAAAATCTTTCTCAAGGAAACCAGATAGTCTTTCAACATTAAATTCTAATTGTTGTTGCTGATCCTCAAATAAATTCTGCTTCATTTCTCTTTCCTGAGGAGTCATCTCATCCTTAAAAATCTCATCACCAAACATGTAGAATGCAAACGGATACGAATAGGAAAGAACACGCCTTGATCTGAATAGCCTGTTTAACCCATTTAGGACCCAAGAATAATCTTTTATCTTTGACTCCTTATTTTCTGAAATGGATATCTTCCCCTGGATCTCATTCTTTAGCTTTGCTTCCTGCTTAAGAGAGTCGGTGTGAGCCTTGTATCTGTTGTGGTAGTGCATATATCTATAGAGGTCTCGCCTTGCTTGTTCTGTCTTCTTAGTCTGATCATCAGTGAACCGACCACAACTGTGGCCACTAATACTTGACCATGTGTGATCTCTACCTGTGGCACCCCCACATAACCAACTGCATTCAATAGTATCACATAACAAAATATAAGTAACATAACATTGATAACATAATCATGAAAGGAAAAGAGGATGAAATCTAGAACAGAAAAAATAATAGAAGGCAACCTCAATCAGACAACACAATGGGACACTAATTTTGACACTTAATGTAACTTTTCTGACTATCTGCTGTATGACATAATCTGCTTGCTGACCTCCTCTCACTCTTTGTTTGCTGCACAGCAGATTTGGCAATAGGTCATTATCGGTTGTCCTAGTTGCTGTAGCAGTAGGGCAATAGGCCACCACTGCTACATTAGTTGATAGCTAATACATCAGTCATGTCTTGGTAGTGGGCTGAGGTAGGAATTGTACTGCTAGTACTAGGAGTAGTTGGGGCTGTACTCAGCCATTCTCATGTGTACCTTATAGTTGGTACATGAGTTGTATATACTCTACCTCTATGCAATGAAAACAGACAGTTCAGGCCAACACTGGTGCTTGTACTGTGTGTGTGCCTGTGCTCACCCCTTCTTCTATCTCTAGCCATAGTGAGTGAGTGTGTGTGCTGGTAAGCTTACTACTTACCTATGCAGGGCAGTGAGGGACCAACAAGTGGCATCAGAGCCGTACAAGTTCGCCTGCATCGCCGGACTAATCGTCGGCGATGGCACCTGGCTCGGAGACGGGCGACAGCAGCGGAGCTGCGGGAGGCGGCAGTGCTGCTGGGGCTGTCCAGCCACGACAGGAGGTCGTCGTGCGCACAGTGCGGGAGGTCAACGGCACTACTTGGCCACAACTGACTCGCACCAACTATGGCGAGTGGGCGGTGACCATGAAGGTCAAGCTCAGAGCCCAACGGCTCTAGAACGCCATCGACAAGGGCACCGACATAGTAGAAGATGACATGTCAGCGCTGGAGGCCATCCTCGCTGTTGTGCCTGCGGAGTACCGGGAGCCGTTGGGGGCGAAGAAGTTCGCTAAGGAGGCGTGGGAGACCATTGTAGCGATGCGCATTGGCTCTGATCGCGCAAAAGAAGGCGACGGCCCAGCTGCTGAAGCAGGAGTACGACAACCTCAAGTTCAAGAATGGTGAGTCGGTGAAGGACTTCTCCCTCCGCCTGCAGTCACTCATCAGCAAGCTGGGGAGCCACGGTATCACCATCGACGAAGAAGAGGCGGTCTCCAAGTACCTCCACTCTGTGCCCTTGAAGTACATCCAGATCGCTCTCTCCATAGAGACGATGTTGGACCTGTCCACCCTCACCATTAAAGATGTGACAGGCTGTCTGCGGGTGGTGGACGAGCGCATGGAGCATGCCACAGCAACAACGGACAGCGGCAAGCTGCTGCTGACAGAGGAGGAGTGGGCTGCCCGGATGAAGGAGAAGAAGTCCGGGGAAGCCTCCTCCAGCCGCGGTGGCGATGGCAAGCGTCGCAGCAAGGCTTCTTTAGAGAAGAAGAAGAAGATCGACCCCAACGCTTGCCAGCGCTCATCAGCACATTGGGCAAAGGAGTACCCAAATCGCAAGCAGGAGAAGAAGGCTGAGGCTCATTTGGCACAGGCTAATGATAATGATGAGACCACTCTCCTGATGGCGACGTTCTGTGCACTGCACAACGTTGAGGCCAAGGAGAAGGGAGAGATGATGGCGGTGGATGAGCACGGGAAGGCTATGAAGGGTGTCAACCTCGACGAACCGCACGTCCAAGTCCATCTCGGACGTGTGGGTGGTGAGCAGGAGCAGCGGTGGTACCTGGACTCCGGCGCCAACAACCACATGACGGGCTCCAAGACAGCCTTCTCCGAGCTCGACGGTAACATGACCGGCACGGTGAAGTTCAGTGACAGCTCAAGGGTGGCGATCCGAGGGCGCGGCACCATCATCTTCAGGTGCCAGAACGGCGAGCACCACGCACTGACGGATGTATATTACATCCCGCAGCTACGTTCAAGCATCATCAGCATTGGCCAGCTGGATGAGCGCGGCAGCGAGGTGCTGATCAAGGACGGCGTCCTCAGGATCAGGGACCGGGAGCAACGGCTTCTTGCCAAAAGGTGAAGAGGTCCCGGAACCGGTTGTACCTACTCGACTTGAAGGTGGAGATGTCCATCTGCTTGGCTGCGCAGCGCACGGAGGAGCCGTGGTTGTGGCACGCTCGCTATAGCCATCTCAGCTTCGACGCCCTCGGCAAGCTGGAAAAAATGGTCTGGGGGCTGCCTCACATCGAGCACGCATGCGAGCTGTGTGACAGTTGCCTGGCCGGGAAGCAAAGAAGGCTGCCATTCTCGAAGACGGCGAAGTACCACGCGACAGAGGCCCTCGAACTGGTCCATGGTGACCTCTGCGGACCGATCACGCCGGCGACGCCCGATGGGCGCAAGTACTTCATCTTGCTGGTGGATGACTGCAGCCGGTTCATGTGGCTATAGCTTCTGACCAGCAAGACCGAGGCAGCGGAAGTGGTCAAGAAGTTCAAGGCGCGCGCGGAGGCGGAGAGCGGCAAGAAGCTGCGCGTGCTGTGGACTGATCGCGGCGGCGAATTCACCTCTGTAGAGTTTGAACGTACTACGCAGATCAAGGTGTGGTGCGCCACCACACCGCACCGTACACGCCGCAACAGAATGGCGTGGTGGAGAGGCGCAACCAGACAGTGGTCGGCATGGCGAGGTCGATGATGAAGGCTACGAAGATGTTGGCGGAGTTCTAGGGAGAGACGGTGACCACGGCGGTGTTCATCCTCAACCGAGCGCCCACCAAGGCCCTGAAGAGCAAGACGTCGTTCGAGGCTTGGCATGGACGCAAGCCGAATATATCCTTCCTCAGGACATTTGGCTGCGTTGGCCATGACAAGAACACAAAGCCCCCACCTCGGCAAGCTGGAGGATAGAAGCACGCCCATGGTGCTGTTGGGCTATGAGGGCAGCAAGGCCTATCGGCTCTATGATCCCAAGGGAGGTAGGGTGGTGGTCTCTAGGGATGTAGTGTTCGACGAGATGGCTGCTTGGGATTAGGAGGATCAAGGCGCCGGGGAAGCTGTTGGTGTCAGCAGCACATTTGTTGTCGAGCACTTGGTGATCCAAGGAGGAGGAGATAATGGCGCTGGAGAACAGGCTGCTGCTAGAGAGCAGTCTCCACCAGTAGCGGCGCATTCACCTCCACCACAGTCCCCTGCGACGGCAGCACAGGGGACACCCCCACTGGAGTTCGCATCACAACCCACAGACATCAACGAGTTCGTGGATGCTTTCCATGACGGCGAGGAAGTTCGGTTCGGGCATGTGGACAACCTTGTCGGCGAAAGGGGAGCACCTGGGCTGGTTAGCCGGCTTCTGGATGACCCAGAACTACTCCTTGTCAACGCAGAGGAGCCGCCAACGTTCACAGTGGCTGAACGCGACGCCAATTGGCGCCAAGCGATGTTGGAGGAGATGAGGGCGATCGAGGACAATGGGACATGGGAGCTGGTGGATCCACCGATGGGCTGCAAGCTGATCGGGTTGAAGTGGGTCTACAAGGTGAAGCGGGACGAGCGCGGCGCCATTGCCAAGTACAAAGCTCGGCTTGTCGCCCGTGGCTTCATGCAACGCGAGGGCATCGACTTCAAGAAAGTCTTTCCTCCGGTGGCGCGAATGGAGTTCGTTCGCTTGCTGTTGGCCATGGCAGCAGCGAAGGATTGGCGCGTCCACCACCTCGACGTCAAGTCTGCGTTCCTCAAAGGCGAGCTCGCGGAGACGGTCTTCATCAAGCAAGCTCCAGGCTTCGCCGTCAAGGGCGCTGAGCACAAGGTGCTCAAGCTGCGCAAGACGCTCTACGGGTTGCAGCAGGCCCCTCGGGCGTGGAACGCCAAGCTCGACGCCACCTTGGGCGAGCTTGGGTTCACTCGCTACGCCACAGAGCACACGTTGTACACACGGCGACGGGGGAAGGAGCTCGTCGTCGGCGTGTATGTGGACGACTTGATCGTCATTGAAGCGCGGGCGGAGGACATTGACGGCTTCAAGCGCGAGATGGCTGCTCGTTTCAAAATGAGCGATCTTGGCACGCTCTCCTACTACCTCAGCATTGAGGTGAGGCAGGGGAAGGAGCACATCTCCCTGGGCCAGCGCGCCTATGCGAAGAAGCTACTGAAGCGCAGCGGCATGGTGGAGTGCAAGCCGTGCGCAACTCCAATGGAGCAGCGGCTGAAGCTATCCAAGCACAGCATGGCGGCGAAGGTGGGCGCAACGCGCTACCGGAGCATCGTCGACGGGCTGCGCTACCTCACGCATACTCGGCCAGACATCGCGTTCGCGGTCGGGTATGTTAGTCGGTTCATGGAGGAACCGCGTGAGGATCACTGGACGGCGGTGAAAAGGTTGTTGCCCTACGTCAAGGGGACGCTCGATCAAGCGATCGTCTTCCCCAAGAGCGGCGGCAAGGGTGGGTTGCGGCTCACGGTCTTCAGTGAGGCACCCCCCAAGGTAAAGGAAGGTGAGCCGGAGCTCACTGTTTTCAGCGACGCAGACATGGCGGGCGACGGAGCACCTCTGGTGTCCTTGTCCTCCTTGGAGCAGCCCCCATCGCCTGGCAATCGCTGAAGCAGAAGATTGTGGCGATGTCGACGTGTGAGGCGGGGTACGTTGCAGCGGCCACGGCGGCGTGCCAGGCTATCTGGTTGAACTGGCTGCTGGGGGAGCTGACCGGCGAGGAAGCTCACCCGTCAGCTCTGATGGTGGACAATCAGCCCGCCATCGCCCTCGCCAAGAATCATGTCCTCCACGATCGGAGCAAGCACATCGACATCAAGTTCCACTTCCTCCGGGACTACGTCGATGGAGGGCAGATCGTCATCGAGTTTGTCGAGACCGGCAGACAGCTCGCTGACATCCTCACCAAGTCATTTGGGCGCCTGCGGTTCATGAAGCTGAGGAAGATGATTAGCATGGATGAGGTCAAGGCTTTTGGTTAGCAGCAGGATTAGAGGAAGAATTGTAAGACATAATCTACTGCTGACCTCTCACTCTTTGTTTGCTGCACAACAGATTTGGCAATAGGTCATTCTCTGTTGTCCTAGTTGCTGTAGCAGTAGGGCAATAGGCCACAACTGGTACATTAGTTGGTAGCTAATACATCAGCCATGTCTTAGTAGTGGGCTGAGGTAGGAATTGTACTGCTAGTACTAGGAGTAGTTGGAGCTGTACTCAGCCACGCTCATGTGTACCTTATAGTTGGTACATGAGTTGTATATACTCTACCTCTATGCAATGAAAACAGGCAGTTCAGTTGCCACAAACCAAAAGAGCAGAGCTCTGGCCAACGCTGATGCTTGTGCTGTGTGTGTGCCTGTGCTCACCCCTTCTTCTACCTCTAGCCATAGTGAGTGAGTGTGTGTGTGCTGGTAAGCTTACTGCGACCAACATCTGCCACATGGGTGAGGGGATATTAGTTCATTTCCCCCTCAATCCCCTTGGGGAAAAGGCCTAAGTGTTATATGCTCATCCTATAATCAAGAGAAAGAGTATTTAGCATACACCATTAAGACCAGCCACACATATGTTTCTGTCAAGTTGTGTATTATACTACAAGCAAAATACTGGAATCATTCACACCACTAGCAACTAATTTTATGTAGCAAATTTAAATGATTGTCTCTAACCAAAAGAAATTAGATTTACAAATTACAAATATCTTATTCTTGCAAAAAAAAGAGCATGGAAAAGAGCAACCAATACTAAGACTAAGGTACTAAAATATATTTATATGTATATGTACCAATATTGACACAACAATCATCTCATAGGCAATTCACCAATCAGTCCTAAATTATATGCTTGTGGTTTAGATAAAAAGACTGACATCATAACATGTGCCCTTGGCAACAGTTAACTTAATATGTCTGTCTGAATATTCCATAAAAGACAACCTAATAACCTGTGCATGAATTGCCTCCCAGATTTTGATACAAGGAGGTAGATTTACCAGATTCTTTAACGAAACATCCTCTAACTAGATATATGAAATTGTGACCACGCCATGTAGAAGTATACAACGGCTAATCTAAATTATAATGATGATATAAAGGAGAAAAACTAGGAGATCAAGAAAACAGTGTTGTATGGCCAAGACCAAAAGAACAATCAAGTGGAAAATTTCATCATACAAAGAATGCTAATATTGGGTTAATCAACTTCAACTGTATGAATTGGAAATGGAACAAGATGAAGAAGCATAGATCTAACCAGAATGCTTGTCCACATATACATGCAACCAGGTTGCAGCCACCATTCTTCTCCACAGGTTTGTGACACTTGGGACAGGGCTTAGTATTTACTGTTATCCAATTCACTGTTTCTGATTCATCACGGCATTTCTTGATCCAGAGCTCCCACATCAAGCAGGAACACGGTGAGTGTGCTTGTAAGGAGCAATTAAAACAAAACTGGCATCCACATGTGCATTCCACCTCACAATAAATATCGCCTTTGACGCGTATAGCATTTCCACAATGTGGTGTGCTTGGGCACCACTTGACTGTATCATTATCCTCAATATATGATTCCAGTAAAAATCTTTCAAAGCGTTCTGCGATATCTGGGTGTCTCGCAATGACTAGTTTTCGAATTATTGCTTCATCACAAATAGCATTGCACTTTGGAGCCATGCATCTGACACGCCGGCTCTGACCCTCATTTATTTTCACAATGAAATATTCAGTCCAACCTAGGAGAGGGACAGGAAAGTTAGTAGCTATCCAGGAAGAAACTAGGTGCAGCAAAAGATCATTCATAGAAAGGCTGTTCTCTGTTTTGTCCTCTATGTTTGTGGTGGTGGACTGGTGGTAAGGGGTAGGAAGAAAAAATAATATGATTCGTGTAAACATAAAAAATATAACGATAGAATTAAAAAGCCCACTCTAGATTGATTTTAAAATAAAATATATGATGGGTGTGTATGAATCGACACATATGAAATGATTTGAAGCAAAAGTATGTTATTACTATACATGCAACAGTTATCAGTAGCTCCAAAATCACAAGGCCAGTTTCATGCATGACATACAGATACAAATGCCCCAAAGGCCCAAAATGATACAATACAGTTATACAGAGCTAAAGGAAGAAACAATATTGAACTATTTTATTGATAATATATGAGGATTGAAAGCTGTTAGCAGACAAAGCAGCTTCTGAATACCAAACAGATCTTGCAAGTTCTAATAGACAAGAGCCAAAACTGTTAGAAAGAATAGTGGTTAAGAGGTGTCATTCTTCAGTATTTCTTTGTTACAAACACCCTACAAACAATGCATTACACCATTTCTCTACCAGAATATATTAACTGGAACATGCAAAAGATGAAAATGCGGAATCATCTGAGCCAACCTAAACAGACATTACTCACAATCATTGCAGTAACTGTGGCCACAGTCCATCTCGGAGGCAGCCGAGGGTGGCACATCATCATAACAAACATTGCAGGTCACCTCCGCCGAGGAGGTTGTGCCAGCATTATTGGTGTACTGAAGAGGAATACCGGCCTCCAAGAAGAGCCTATCCCTGCCCTTCTGATCGAGAAGCTCGAAAATCCTCTCCACGTCCCAGCGGTAGTGGATGAGGAGCGTCCGGGCATGGTGCTCCCTCAACCCTAGCAGTTCCATCACCTTCCTAAGATCCTCTCTCTGCAATCCCACAAATGCCCAAACCACAAAATGGAATTGAGAAGAAAAAAAAAGATGAAAGTAAGCATCAGTATCAGAAATAGCGTGTAGTGTAGAAACCGAATGGGGGAGAGCCCCCGCAGTCACCTGCGCCGCCAAGAGGGATTCCTTGGTAATCACCTGCAACCAAGCAAAGAAGGAATGCGTCAGGAAGAGGAAGCAGCTGAGGGTGGTCTCACGACGGAGACAGATGCGGAGGACAAAATCAGGATAGGACACGCACGGATGAGGCGGACCAATGGCAGTCCTCGAGGTGCTCGTCCTCGAGGACCTGGAGGACGGACTCTTCTAGGGCATCGTCCTCCTGATCGCTCAGGTAGCAGTCGTCGTCTTCTTCTTCCTGCTCCAATTCCGACGAGGACACCGGCGGCGAGGTCCCCTCGGCGTCGCGACCCATCTGCCGACGCTGATCCGATCAGAACCCGAATCAAAACGGCCGGCGGTGATAGTACCCCTCGCACGGAAGAGGGGAACAGATTGGCGGATTGGGTCAGGTGCAACAGCCGGCGCGGACGGGGAAGGCGGGGATAGAGGAATCGCGGCGCGGAAGCGGGCGCGGCGCGGAGGGAGGGGGAGCTGGCGACTGTGAAGCTTGCACAGTTGCACGGGAAGAGAAGAGAAGGGGAGGCGGCGGCGCAGGCGTAGCGGGTGTGGGTGTGGCCGGAATTGGGGAAGGCTGGGCTGATGTAATGCGGCCTACTGTGATACATGTGAGAAAATGAAGGGAGGTGAATGTAAAACCTTAACCTACGGGATACCATTTCATTTACTATTTAGTATTTATTATAATCCATTCATCAACGATTACAGAATGGTGCTAAATCAAATCATATTAAGTTTGCCAAACTTACATATAAACTAGCGTGGGTGCCCACGCTTTGCGTGGGAAGGAGGGCGGGAAAAAAAAGGGGAAAAAAAGATGGAACGGGTGTGCACTGTTTCATAAAGAGTGTATATTGTTCCGTATTGGGTTTGTACTGTTTCGTATTGGGTTGGCATTGTTCTTTATCGGGTTGGCACTGTTCCTTATGGGGTTTGGCACTGTTTTGTCGCAGAACCGAGCACTGTTCATCGTGGATCCGGTACCCGGTACTGCTGATCTACAGTGATCTGAGTCTGGTGGAGGAGAAATTTATAAATATTTAAAGGCAGTTAGATTTTATGGTCTACGATTTAGCAGACTAAGGTTACGGACTAAACTTTAAACTAATTTAGCTCACTGTCTTTTTTGTGAGATTAACTAAATTTTAGGCACAACTATAGACCATGGGTACCTGAACAGACCCTTATTATACTAAATAAACCTCACTAAAATTCTCAATAAATATATTTTTAGTATATATTTTAAGTCATATAAATGCCGATACTATTTTTTATAAACTTAACTAACTTAAGAGTTTTACTTAAATTAAATCTATAGATATATTTTTCTAAGGGAGAGAGGTAGTATTGTATAGTGGATTCATATTTACTTAACTCACATGGTAGACATAATTTCTTATTCCAGCTCAAAAAATAAACATCTGGTTAACGGTTTTATGGTCGACTTACAAAGTTGAGAAACGTTTTTTTTCAAATAATATATGTTGTCGTCAATAGAATTTGTATATAACAATGGCAACTTTCTTGCAAATTGTTGAATTAATGAATTTGCTTTATATGTATACCGAATTATAGAATCAAAATCTTATTGGGTTTCTGTCCACACAAGTTCAAATCCTCGATTTGATGTAGGTGCTCATATTTTTCTGAATTTACTAGCGTTGTTCTTTCAATAGCAGGTGACTATGATGACTTTATTAATCTCAAGGTCTAACTGCTTAATTTTAGTCTTTCTGAGGTATTCATATTAATAGGATGTATATGTGTGCGTGTATAGGGATAGTTGTGTACATATACGAGTACATGCCTATGTAATGTGATTCGGAGAAAATTATAATCTCATTTGTGTCTGTTACTCAGTAAAATCAAATTTGTATGCTTAATATTGCTCACAGTTCAGCCTTTTTGCTTTACTAGGTACATGCCTGTGCGTTGCAAGTGCAACGGGAACAAAATAACCACAATAATTTTAGTTTAAACGTGTGTTGTATTACTACCTCTGTTTTAGCTTAGATTGTTTATGCTTGTACTCCATAGCTTGACATGACACAATCTATTATATTATATTGTTTAGCTGCTTATAAACTTTTGATAATTGGATATATAGTACATTTGATATAAATCTAATCGTATCAAGTTTGTTTTACAATTGATAGTTAAATTTTTTTAAAGTTATTGATCAAAGATGTTAATGTTTGAATGTTGTGTGCCTTATAAAACAATATGGAGGGAGCATTACTAAAAAGTGATACTTTGAGTGTGATGCTCGCAACATTTTGTTTTTGCAGCCATAGTCACTGTTACACGAGTCTTCACAAAGTTTAAACAATTAGCACATAATTGAAGTTTTGATGTATATTGTAAGGACCTAGTTATGCTATAACAGTCAGTTTTATACTACAACAATCGCACGTTTGCATACAACTATCCATTAAAGATCTTGGTCAATCTACCTACCTTGCCATCGCTCTATTGACGCCTTCTCCCTCCTATCTTTATTACAGTAACATCTTCTACAGTCATGCCCTCACTTAGGATCTGCCCATAAACAATGCTCGGCCATTGCGCTTTGTTGCAAGATCTTAAAGCCAATCGAGCCAATGCCCAAGTTGATCGGCCTATTCATAGTTATTCAGGTTTTAATCCCATATACGATGTGAAAGCCCAAGACCCAGAAGGCCAAAACCCTTACTCTTGATGATCAGATTGTGTGAGCTCGAGGGCATTCGGATGATCGACCCAAGATTACAAGCACCTAGGGAGAACAAATCTGGCTAATTGGTTGCTTAGTAAGAAAATCTACAATCTTAGAGAACAAATGATCTGACCATGGAAAAAACACAATGAGTTAGTGATAAAATCAAACATGACAATAAATTTATCATTAAAAGGTAAAAATATTGAAAATACAGATGCTGGGCTGGTAGTTCTTTTACACCAGGGAGGTACTCATGTTGCTAAAGCACTATGAAACCTCATAAACTTAAAAGCTGGTTCCTCGCTCTATATGCAAAATCTCACACACCTATTGTTGGATTTTGTACAGGAACCATGGCAGCTGTCATCCATTAATAATGATTAAATGAACAACCACCATTGATGTTATGAACTATGAAGAGTTCCTTAAAGACCAATCAATCTCGCAAACTTGGTGTTGAATAGGTTGCATCTTTTATTCCTTTTAGATAGTACAAGTATACAAGAAACTTAAGCATCACAAACTTATGGATATTCAGCAAAAATATAATTTAGATGTATGACCAGTCTAAATAAAACACAGAGACTGATGTATGACATGCATCAGACTAATGCTTATGCAATGCAAGGGCTTCTTCCCCCATGGTGTAAAAGAAAGCAGCAGGAATGAGACGTGCAGCTATATAATAAACACAACAATAGGAGAACAAGATCATGCTAGAATAGTATGGAAGAAGAGCCCAACGGCCACCAAGGACAGCAGAGCGTGGTGGCACCGGTGCTGCGGTGCATGAGCTCAGCGCCGCCGATTCCTCCTCTAGAGCGAGCGCAGGCTACAGGCCCCGGAGACAGCAAGAGGCTATCACCGACACCGATCTAAACGGTGCCAGTGAAGGCGCCAACTTCGGCTACCATGTAACCTATCATGGGAATACGCAAGAAAGGGACCAACCTTATGTAGATGTAGATGATGCTGGCCTTGTTCCTCATGGAGGGCTAGCCAATTAGCTAGCAGACCGAAACGGTGAAGGCAATTGAATGCTCACGTCGGCTGCTTCCTATTGTCGGGGTAAGCTTTGATTTGAACGGTGGGGACTATGATATCGTTGCTCGTGTTCGGTACATGGTTGGCTGGTGTCGTGTTGGGTGTGTAGATGCCGATTGGAATGATGGGTGGATGAGCTAAGGCGCGATTGACAACTACGTGAGCAGAGCTTTAGCCTTCAGGAGCAATAATGCTATGATTGATGCCATCATGAGATCAAAGGAAAGACAATCTGTTTCCTAATTAGTTGTGATCTCCTATCTCCTAATTAGTGTGGTCTTTGTGGAGAAAAAATGTTGTGATTGATGTTAGCGAGAGAAGGAAGGCAATCCGTTTCCTAATTAGTCGTGGCATCTGTTGATGGGCGAGGCAACAGTGATCGCGCGAGGCTTCCGTCGGGCGTGTATGCAGGGTCAAACGCGTATGATCGCGTGATTGAAGGGTAATTCCCCTTGATTTGGCTCTTTCCTTCCATGCACGGGTTGGATTTTTTTTCCATGTGATTGTCTGCCTGCATGGTGAGGGGTTTGCCAAAATTTCTTTTTCTACACCGAGTAGTCATGGATCGCATGGTGGTTTTGGTGCTATCGAGTAGATGTTGACAATCCGTATATTTTAGTTGTAGAGAAGAGATAGAGATACTACTAGGCTTACTATGTGTGTAACACCTCTGGTGTTTTGACCTAGCACTAAAATTTGACATGTCATCATATGCATTGTAAAGCATTCATATAGTATAAAGTTTTGAATGCATTCACTAAATAAGGTTTATTTCATAATGTTGTTATTTCATGTGATGTGATTCAAAATCCTAAATAAAGATCATGACTACAAGGGTCAAAATTCATGTGATCATGTGAGGTCATGTGTCATTTGACTCGAATAACCCTAATGGGCCATGTTACTGGTCAAAAATCAAAATTTAAGTAAAAGGAAGACAAATCAAATTTGAATTCAAATTCAAATTATAAAAGTCCTTTTTGCCCCTTTTGACTAATTCAAAATCCATGTGGAATTTGGGGTTGAGGCAAAAAGCAAAGTTGGAGATTATTTTATGTAGATCAACTTTGGTATTCAAAGTTTTTCAAGTTTACATATAAAATTTGGAGTAATTTTGAAATGATTCAAATGCTCAAATGCACCCCAAATTCAAATTTCAAAATGGACGCAGAATTTGAAAATATTCCTAGAAGCAAAGTTGTAGAGTTTGAAAAATTGAACAACTTTCATTTTTGGAGATTTTCAACTTCTTTAGAAAATTTGAGAGTAATTTGAAAAATGGACTCAGTGGCAGTTCTGTAAATATTTCAAAAATCAAAATCCACCTCTCTGCTTGCCGCCAGCGCCACGCGGATGTCGCCGCCGATCAGATTTCACCGCTTCCTCACGCCTTGACATGCAACTGGTGCCGTGGTGGGTCCGTCCGTGCGCTGTCGTCACCGGGCAGTCCCTTCCTGGCTATAAATAGCAGCAGTCGCCGCCGTCGTCCCTGTTTTCCCCTTCTGCTCTGCTCCGCCGCCAGCTAGCTCCGCCGCTCGCCGTAGCCATCGTCGAGCAGTCTCCGTCGTGCCCAGCTACGCCAACACGATCGCCTCAGTCTTGCGCTTCTCTACGACTTGCTCACGCCGCTTGAGTTGGCCAGAGTCGCCCGGTGCAACAGCTTCTTCCCTGAGCCCGGCCGAAGCTCCGCCACCATCGCCTCGACATGGCCAGGCCATTCTAGACCGTCTCCGCCTTCACCAAGCCCACCGGCGTGACCATGGTGAGCTACTGAATGTGATGTTCACTTCGCTTTTGACTCTACCGCATTCTTACTGGGGTTATGCCGTGAGCCGTCGTGCTCGAGCCGCCATGACCAGCGTGAAGCCTTCTCCGGTGTGCCTTCTGCCGATCTGAGGGCTGGGATGAGTTCGTAGGAGTGTGTAGGTCATTTGGGTACGGTCTGCCTCGCCGGAGCGTCACCGTCGGCGCATTTTGGGGCCGGCCAGTGAGGGCAGCGCCGCCGTGAACTGTACGAGTCACTAACGAGTGGGGTCAGCCTATTAGTGCGAGAAAGGAAGAAGAACAGTGCGATTTTGTATTTTCTGAAATTGTGAATAGTGCTGAAACTTTGGTAATTTGTAGGAAATTCATCATAGCTCCAAAAATTCTGAAATTTTGTGTGTAGCTTCTGTACATGTTCTAGTATGGTTTAAAAATTTGAAACTTGAAATTTGAATAAATTTTTAATGTTCAAATATTCAGTCCATTAATTGATAAATGCAATTTCCATGATTTTTGTAGGTCACTGTATAATTCCAAAAATTATGAAATTTGTCTTGGTACACTAATTTGTCATAAGGAAGCTTACATAAAATTTTTAGGTCATTTGGAACAAGTTCATTTTTGGGCTTATTTCCAAATTAATTCAAAAATAAATAAAAGCAAACCCTAAGTGTTTGATTAGTGTTGAATCTTGTTTTGGTCATGTTTTGTGACTAGTAGAGTTTCAAGATTCATTTGGTGAAGTCACATGTATGGTTCTTGACGGTAGGATTGCAAGTTGGTTTTGTTGGCTTGTAACTGTACCGTGAAGGAAAATCGTATTCGGGGTGTTTTTACATTTCATGTATTGTGAAAGCATCATGTTTACGTTATCATCATGTTAAAGCATATGTTATCATTTTGTGTAGAATTCGAGAGCGAAACGATTCTAGTTGAACAAGTTCTGAAAGAATCTCCGGTTGTCACGGGATTCGATAATCGTGATACTGATCCGGAACCTGCGATTGTCAACGAAGGCAAGCCCCGGTTTATGCTTTAAACCATTACCTTGTTACTTTGAAAAGTTTATCACCTATGTTACTTATTGCATTAAGTTGATTAATTCAAATGTTACCTATTTGATGCATTGTCTACCTTGATAATTATTTACCATCATTGAAGATGTTTTCATTTACAAAGGCGTAGAATGCTTAGTATGCTTTATGATAGGCTTTCAAAGTAAAAGTTTCGATACAATCAAAGATGGCATACTAGCCAAAGAAAGAAAGAAGGTAGAATGAACTAGAGACTAGTCGGGTGACTTATCTTGAATGTTGGGTAATGTTGCCAGCTATGTCGCTTAAAGGCCACTCATTGTGGATCTTCTGAACAAGACACTTTGTAGTACTAGTCACATACTCCGGTAAGCCTACTTTGGCTAATCTGATACTAAGACGAATGCCCACGCACTAGGAGTAGAGAGATGGTGGGAGTAGCGTGTACCCTCGTGGCTGGAATGTGGCCAGATTTGAGGTGTGCTGTGCTCTCGGGTGGCATGGAAATGGCTTAGTATAGGAGGATCTGGTAGCGAGGTTGATATATGCAAGATTAAGTTCTACATATGTCGTGTGATAAGGAATCCCTAGCTGGAACTTGAATCAATTCGAATTGCCGGTGCTCCGTGGATATGGAGACTCGATTCATTACAGAAGCAATGCAAGACTGGTGAATTACTAAAATATGAGAAAAGAATGGAATGAGAAGGATTGGAATATGGGAAATGTACATTTAGTTAAGGTAATGAACTAAAAGAACTTAGGGGTAAAACTTGAAAATAGAATGAAGAATAGTAAGCTTTTGGCAAAGAACTTTTGAATCTTGCTACATCCTTACCTTGGCCCAAACCCCTGCATCTCTAAAAGTCTTACACCCCGTTACGTCGGGTTAGTCTTGTTGAGTACCTTTATACTCAGGGTTTGTTAACCCTTGTTGCAGGTGAGTTGCATGCGCAGGCTTGTTTTGGTCACTGCTGCATGTTTGTGTTTGATGTCAATGACGATGAGGAGTGATGAATGGCCTTTGGACAAGGCACTAGTTTGTATGATAAATAAAGTTAATATAATATTATCCCGCTACTATGGTTGTATGACACTTATGGTATTGTAAGTTTGAAAACAACTAGTTTGTAACTGTTATCTTAAGACTTCCGTTATCTTTTACTCTGGTATATATTTGAATAAACTGTTGTAATCTGCAATGTTTGTGATTGGAATCCTGTTTAAAAAGAAAATCGTGGATGATTCGGGTCTTCCGAGGACACCCGATAGACCTGTTGAGTTGTTGGGAACTCGTGTATGCTATCCGAGGTCTATTAAGACAACGATAGGTGCATGTGGGCCCAATTCCTTAGGAGGTTCTGCCACAATGTGTGCCTTCTGCCTTGTTTTCCTTGTGGGTTTTATCTTTCTTTTGGGCTTTTTTTTCCGGCCATTTCCTAGTGCAAAGTGCTGCCATTACTACTTATATATTTTTTATGTTTTGTTTTGTTTCATCTGGAGTATGTTTCTGATATGTTGTGGTATATGTTTGCTTCTCACTTCAGCCCATCACGCAGGTTGTCTTAAATTTCAGCTCAATTAGATAACTTTGTCAGGAATAATTTCTCAATTTATATGCACTTTGCACTGACTTTTTATGAATGGGTCAGATGTTGAATGCTTATGATTAAGGAAAAAAATGGGAGATAAACATCTAACTAAACAATAGCGATGAGGCAAAAGTCCAAAATAGAGATGATGGCAAGACATATTTCTATTGGATGAGAAGAAATTTGAGACGAAACAAAACAAAAAAATCACTTGACTATTGACAGAGTATGTGAGGCCACAAAGATTTTTTTACAAATGACTAGAGGAACAAAATCACTAGCCATCATGGTCTGCATGCTCCTTGTTAGTGGGCCTCTATGGGTTGTTCATTTTTCTCAGATGTTCTGAGCCAATTTGTCCTTTTCTTATAATTCAGTCTTTACCGAAGTTTTAAATACTTCTAAGAGTATAAGGGCATGATTGGTTTGCAGGCAAAATTTGCCATGCCAAGGATTTGGCAAGCCAAAGTTAGGTAAAAAATTTGCCATGGGAGCCAAATGTGAGAGATTGACAAGTTTTAGTAGCAAACTAAACAATAGCCAAAATCATGGCTTGCTAAATCTTTTGGAAGCCAACCAATAAGGCCCTAAATCCTACAGTGTGTAGAGTTTTTGACAAAAGACATCACCAATGAAAACCATAGGTGTGGTGCACATTAGGATTTTGTATTTTTTAGAATTATTACACAGTACAACGCAGACGCTCATAACACGCACGCATACTCACCCCTATGAACACATGTACACAAGCCCTACTGAAAGTGCATTTGCCCCCTATGTGGGTTTTGGTGTATTGATGACATCCAAATTAGGGACTAATATGTTTTTAATGAGATATGTCACCGTTATTAGTCCCATTAAAGATTCAAGGAATTGATAAAGATGAAATGGTATCCCTCAAATTCTTCAAGTACAAATGGCGGACAAACTCAAAATGCTCTTCAAGTTTAAATTTCATGCTTTTGAGTTCAGGTTTGCCGCACTATTAAGAGGGATACAAATTTAGGTGGTCTAAGGAAGATAGAGTGCTCAAGTATAAAAATAAACTCAAAAGAGAGACACTCTAGCACTTCACGGGCACGTAGAATATTTTTGAGACTTTTGGTGTCGAAAGTCCCGACTGAGGTCGGAAGTCTCGATGCCCAGTCACTTAGCCTGCGCACTGATTGTGGCCCTCGAAAGTCCCAACGTGAGTTGGAAGTCCCAACTTAGGTTGAGAGTCCTGACACCTGGACACTTCGCTGTCCTACTATGTGCACTCGTCGAAAGTCCCGACGTACGTTGGGAGTCCCGACCATCGGAAGTCCCGACATATGCCAGGAGTTCCAACATTGACTTGCTCGTAGCGACTTTGACCTAGCTATGAATAGTGTTTTCTTTAGAGGTCGGAAGTCCCGAGATCTATGCCAAAACTTCCGATGTAGATCTAAATGCTTAGATCTCTACTATGAGTATAAATAGCTCTATCCTCTCTTCTAACCGTTACCCACTCATTCACTGTCACCAACCTTCATCCAAATCTACTTCCAAGCATTCAAGGCTTCCCTCTCCTCTTCCCTTTGCTCCTAACTTCGATTCCCCAAGGATTTGAGTGATAGGAGAGTGGATTGAGTGAGAAAATCACTTTGGCAAGCTTGAGCACTTGATTTCTTCATCAAGCTAGTTGGATTTGCGTCTATTACTCTTGGAGCTTTGCCTCTAGCCGGCTAGGCATTGCCCAAGAGCTTCCATCTTATGGAAGAGCCTTGAAAAGTTTATATTACCCTTGATTTCTTAGTGAAAATCTCAAGTGAACTTTGTGGTTGCTTTGAGAGAGGCAAGGAGGTGAAAGAGACTCTGACCTTTGTGGTCAGCTCAACAACGAGGACGTAGGAGCTCCTTTGTGGGGTTACCGAACCTCAAGATAAATCCTTGTGTCCCACGTGCTTGTTGTTGTTGTGTTTGCTCGAGATTACTTGTATTTATTTGTCTTTCTCTCTCCCAAACTTTATTTTAGGGTTTGGACTCGTTCTACAATTTGGAGGCATTTTGGCGTCAAAGGAGTGACCCAACATCTACATCAAACCACTAGGAAGTGGGGTTGTAAGATTATTTATCTGTAAAGTTATATTTGGCACTGCTTTTGTAGTTCATTTAGGCGTCGGGACTTCTGACAGTTTATGCCGAAACTTCTGACGACGTCAGGAATTTTGACCCAAACTGCCGGGACTTCCTACAGTGGCTGATAAATTTGAACTTAGCATTTGTAGTAAATTTTTAGATACGCCTATTCACCCCCCCCTCTAGGCATTGTTAGATCCTTTCAATTGGTATCAGAGCAAGGTCTTCTTTTAATGCTTCACCGGGTAAGAAGAAATAATGTCGGACACCGAAAAGATGCAAGCTGATGCCACCAAGATGGCCAAGCAAATTACAAAGGAGTTGATTGCCGAGCAAGCAAAGCTTTTTCCAAGATAAAATGAAGAAGATGCAAGATGAGATGAGTAAGATGAAGGAAGAGTTGAGCAACAAGGTTGAAGATGCTATAAGTGGCAAGAATGATGCAACCAAAGACACCGCAAATGAAATTGGAGCAGGCAAGCATGCTCATGGAAAGGGAATGTATTCAAACATGGGCTTCGACTATGGATAACTCATCAAAGGTCCACCTCTACATTCTCTTTCCGTCAACCTTGGCAAGCTACCTTACTTTGATGGAACAAGATACATCGATTGGGCTTACAAGATGAAGATGCACCTCATCACCGTAAGACTTTGGGAAGTTGTGGATGTTGGTGTGATGATTCCTATCGATGAAGATAGAGAGATAACTCTAGAAGAAGCATTCGACCTCCATCAAAATGCACAAGCCGTGTCCTTGCTTGTCTCAAGTTTGGGTTCGAATGAGTTCAACAAAGTGAATGGAATAGAAAGTGCTAAGCAAATTTGGGAAGCTTTGAGAACATCATTTGAAGGGGACAAGAGCATGAGAAAAGGTAACATTGAGCTACTTCATGGTGAATTGGAAAGATTTGTGTTCTTACAAGGTGAAACGGCTCAAGCAATGTTTGATAGGCTTATGGCATTGGTCAACCGCATAAGAGCTCTTGGAAACACCGAATGGGATGACAACAACATTGCTAGGAAGATGTTGAGAACTCATAGAGCCAAGAACAACATGCTAACGTCCATGGTCATGGAAAGGCCCGGTTATGATGAGATGACACCCTAAGAAGTTCTTTCAAAGCTTAAGCATCATGAGTTAGGAATAAGAAAGTACAATCAATGCTCACAATTAAAATCCTAATACAATGGGATACAACAAGAGTGCAATCCTTAAAGCAACTTAGCAACATGAAGTTCAAGGTTCAAGTCAAGAGAAAAATAAGAAAGTGAAGGATGATTCCTCAAGTGAAGAAGAAGATTCTGATGCGGAGGTTGCATTTGTGATTAGGAATCTTAGAAAATTTATGAAGAAGAAGAGCAACCGCAAGACCTATGGTGATGGTAAGAAGATGTTTTGCTATGGGTGTGGTCAAACTAGTCACTTCATAGCCGATTGTCCTAATGAGAAGAAGAAGCACAAGCATGACAAGGATGAAGACAAGAAGAACAAAGGCATGAAGAGAGGTGAAGCTCATCTTGATGAAGAGTGAGAGTCAAATGATAGTGACTCAAGTGATGATGAGAAGAAGAAGAAGGGAGCCACAAACATCGCCATCCACCACTCATTATCACTGTTGGTATTTTTAAACGCACATAGATAAATTCGCAAACGCACGGATACTGTTTTAGTTATTCATCTTTCTTTTAGATATATAAAGTGAACTAAGAATAGTAAAAATAATAAGGGAAAATAGATACTTAGTTGGATACACAGTGGATGCTCCTCCCCCAAGCTAGTTATTGGCATGGTTGCTCAACGAGGTTGCCGAATGTGAAGGTGCTGGAATAGAGCCTCCAATTTAAATTTTGTTGTTGCTGTTGTTGCTGGAGGCTGGCCATCTCTTATCCCATGCTTACCTCAGTTTGCTCTTAAAGATGAGGATTCTTGAGGTGGCGCCTCCAGTAGTGGCGCTTTCAATGGTGATGCCACCTTCTTTTGTCAAACCTATCTTGGTTTTAAATTTGATTTTAATCAGACAAGTTCATCTTTCTTGACTTGTTCTCCCTCTTTGTGCAGACATTAGTAGTAGAAGCTGGCGACATCTTGTGTGTATCATTATTGCCAGTTTAGAACTTTCACTTATAGAATTTGGGGGATCGACTCCTCCACACTTTGCTCGAAGTGTGTTCTGCTCATAAAGACAAGGTAGAGATCAAGTGCATGGGTTCTATTGGTGGGAAAACACCAACAAAACTATTTTTTTCTAGCCTAGGCACATCGAATCATGTTACAGTTGACATTATGTGCATTCATTCTTACAACATGGGTGATAAGATCAGAAGGATGAGTATTAATGTGATATTTGAATACATTTGTTAATAAGAGTGGAGTTGCTTAACCTATGGAAGGACTATCTATAATGTATTAAACCTTACATGACTATGACTATCATCTTCCAAAGATAAGATATGCAATATTTTAGCTCATTTGATTAAGACTATGAGATCAAGAAAGTGGTGTTATGAACAAGCTTAAGGAACAAGACATATTGAGTTAATCAGGTTGGATCAAGCAAAGTTGTAACTCAAACATGTTTGTTTCTTAATTTATGTGAATACCAAGATCAAAGGGAAGCTTTCTAAATAATGACCACTTACCTTAAGATGTTACCTTCATTATTGGAGCGTGATGACACCATGTGATGAAGGTAGATGATTGTGGTGATCCTTTCTTCCTATTTTGAAGCTTTCCTTGCTTAAACTATTCATGAGCATCTTGTCTCCTATATCGCACTCCTTCTTTCTCATTCTTTTATGATGCCATCTTTTTCTTCTTTCTTTTATGAATCTTGGTATTTTGTTTGGACCTTCTACTCCATTCATTGTTTCATTCCTACAAAAGATTAGTGGACAACATATGCCCGAAGGGATGTACAAATAATTTGAAACAAGGATAGTGTTGTCATAGAGCTAAAGGTCATCTTCTATGCTACAACAGAATTGGTTTTAACATTTTAATTAGCATAGAATCTTTATCCCATGTTTTAAATAATGTGCCTCAATTGTTGCAAAAACTCCTTCTCGCAAGGATTGATTTTAATTTATATCTTAAGTTTGATTTTCATATATGAAATTTGTAAACATATTAAAACTTGTAGAAATAATGCAATATTGAGCATAGGGATTGCAAACCAGCGTGTTAGAGCGACGGGAGCCTGGGAGGAAGAAGAGTAGGGTTGTATCTACTATAGAAAAGTCAACCTTCCTCCCCCTCACTTGGACCTTTACGACACTCAACACTGTCGGCGAGAACTTATGGTTTTAGGTCCATTGAGCAGGACCTCTCCCTTGCTTTTAGCTTTTCTTTGCACCATCTGATCATGGAGATGAGGATGTAGATAGTTGCATGCTCTTCTTCTATCAACCCTTCTTGATTTTTATTAATTCTTGGTTGACGAGTTGGGGTTCATTAGAGATACAAACTCAAGTTCCTCCTTGATTGTCTAACAACGTGGCGGAGAGTTGTTCTTCTTTGTTTGTTGGCGATACGCTATCCGTCTTGATGGTCAAAGAAGTAACCTCATTGATACTGCATGAAAGCTTCATCTCCAATAACTAAGGGATGTCATCTCGCGTCCATGGTCATTTGTGGCCTTACGAGACACCATAAACAGACCTCATTGATTACTAATGCTTGTTGACACAATGATGCATGCCATGATGTAGTAGCATCTCATTGTCTTGGTCCTTGTTGCCAATGCACGAGCTGGTCCCTTCAAAGATGACGAAAGTAGGCATATTCTGGCTAATACAAGGTGGGTTTCATCCTGCTTCTCATCAGCATCCTAGCTTGAGTCTTGGAAAGGCTCAATGCTAGGTTCGTCCACTTCAACAGCTATAGTGGTGATTTCTGGATTTGCAGGTTCATTCCATGAATAGGCATAGCTTATACTCATTTTTTCTACAAAACGTTAGTGGACACATACCCGAGGAAATAAAACAAATTTGCATTATGGGTTGTTGTCCATAACTTTTGTAGTTTTCCTCTATGCTAATGAAAGGATAGTTTTAGGATTGCTTTAGCATAGATTTTTTTTATTAACAAACTTTATGTGTTGGCTACATTCTAGCTTGGTTCAAGGCTTAAGATAACTTGCAACCAAGATAAGTGAATAAACCTTGATACTCATAGTTCTTCCTTCCATGAAGAATGAGCTGGGTCTTCTTTGTGCAAAGTTTTTGGAATTCATATGCCTTGCTTCATCGCTGGTGTGAATTTATCTCAGGACTTCCCAATTTTAGTTTGAGAGTTTTCTACAGGGGTTAGTCCAACAAAATAACCAATATCTACTACAAGTTTTAGTTCAATAACTAAACTAAATCCATGTCTAATTTGATTAAGGAAGGCATTTTAACCTAAACACCACGCTTAATTTAAAAAGCCTTTGGAAATAAGGTCACACACCTCTTGATTTAAACTAAGCACCATGCTTACTTTAAAAGATGTATAAAGATACTTCCAAACCTAAACATACTATAGTAAACAAAAGGTAATATTAAAGCATTATAGAGATTTATTCAAATAGAGATGAAAGAGCATGATCATGGTGATAGATTTTTTTTAATAAAAGATGCAAGCGTCATGAATGTATGGAAGGAACTAAATATGTTGTGGATTTGATATGAGAGAATTTAAACTAAACGGAGTGGATCCATGGATTATTCAAAGTAAACATGTAGTGGAATGCAAAAATTTAGAGATAACTACTCATTAAGTTTAAAGTCCATGAGCAAGACTATCTCACCTTTCTTGATTATACTTACCATGACTCACATGATGGAATTTGTGAGTAGTGCAGCGTCTGTATTCGTCACTTGAGATGTGATTTGAATTCTTATGACATCGACCTTTTTCTCCAATCTACACATGGTTAGAATAATATATGTTTATACATACCTGTGAGATAGCAGGGTTCCAATGTTGATGGATCTTGAATGTTCAGGCACCTTGGGTTCTTCAATGTTTCTTCTTTCTTTGTTGAAACTCGCCGAAAGGTCATAACGACGTCTGCTATCCTATCTTTTTCACAATTCAACAGAATAGGGGTAATCCAACAAAAGCTAGTTATAACTAGATTAGCAGATATCAAGCTAGTATCAAAATCTTTACGCCAATTGTTTCACCGGCAACGGCGCCAGAAAGCTTGTTGGTATTTTTAAACACACATATATAAATCCACAAGCGCACGGATGCCGTTGTAGCTTTCACCCAGGAGTATTCTAGAGTATCATATTTATCCACAGGGAAACAATGGTTAAAGAAGTTGATAGTTCACTATCATGTATCTGCTAACTAGTATACTAACTAAACTAAAGTGGGGATAAGTGTTGTTTATGATAAGAGTTATGAATAATAACACACATAAGAGAATTCTATAGATGAGCAGTCTAGCTAAGTTGAGAGGATAACAATTAAGTTCAAGGTTCCTAAATACTTCTCTATTACTTTGGTTCTATTCTAGTTTAGACTAGAGGCTATAACTAAAGCATGGGTAGATATAGCGATCACACACAATAGCACTTTGGGACATCGGAACACTAGCCACAGAAAAGGATGAGAAAGGGACTAGGAAGCTCCAACTATGGTCCTACAAACACCAACCCAAACGTGGTGGACTACAACAGCCATTAGGGTTGTCACCACCTGGGGCTACCACAACTATCCGCGGGGTTGGGTGCAATCTCAGGTAACTCATAGTCTAGACACCGTGTCTACACTATTAATTACTACTCTAATCACATATAATAACTAGAGCACTCGATGCGAGCGAAGATCCCATGCTAAGATATGATAACTATACTAACCATATATATGAAAGGCATAAAAGTGAATAAAGAAGATAACTATATTAAAGCATAAGTCTTGCAAAGGTAAGATACAAAAATATACCTGACCTCCAAAATTTTCTCTAGAACTTGAGCATGGCTCAACTCTCCCTAACTCTCAATTAGAGTTATTCTACTTCTACATCTTAAGAGCTAGCTCTGATCCTGACGAGGAGGATATGAATTAGGGTTTCAAGATCCGATGAGGGAGGAGGTATGGGCTGCTATATATAGGCTAGAGGTAGAGTAGCGGCCAAGGAATCAAGGTGATGTAATAGGCAAGGACTCTAGGAGGAGTAGGGGGCAAGGAATTGCCACGTCATCGATCCGCGTCAACTCTCCTGACCACCATTGGATGAACCAACCTAAAACTGCCTTAGAATCAATGGTGTAGATCGTAGAAAGGAGTACGCGATGGCATAGGGTGATGGGCCACCCCTATGGGCCGAGTGACCTCCCTAGTGGGCCAGGCGGCCCACTATGGTGCCAGGTGAGCTCCTCCTTTTGGTGGCGAGGCTTGGGCTCCATCTTGAGCTAACTTTCATAGGTGTCATGGGTAGAATCACTTATTGATGTTGGTTTTCTTGTTTGGAGTGTATGACAGTGGTCCTGGGAGCTATTTTCTGGATAAATCCTCCTACAGTCATGAAATCACCAAAGCTCATGGAATTCATTAGTTTAAACCCCTAAACCTTCATTGGTGATTACATTTATGCCCTTATATATGTTTAATTGACGGTTTATAATGGTTGTTAACTACCGTCAACAGTCACCGACCATGATGTTCCCTGACTTAACTTCACCACCAAAACTCTTTCCCAACCTATCTTCATCACCGAGGCTCTTCTCCAACCTCATCGACAACGAATACTACACTCCAACTTGCCTCATGGCTAAGGGGGGAAGGTACATGACTCAACCTATCCTTCTAGTGATGAGTATGATAGTTGTGATGAGAACATAGAAGAAATTGAAGCAACCATGATAAAGAAATTAGGTAAAAAGGCCTTCACTAAAATAAAAATGCTAATAAAGAAATTAGAGAAGAGAGATAGATGCTTAGAGATGCAAGGAGATATAATCACTCAAGAGAGAGAGAAATCTTGCACTTGAAGCATCTATCGCCGAGAAAAAGATGAAGGTTGAGAAGTTAACCGTAGAATTATCTTTAGCCAATGACTCAATTGGGAAATTGACTAAGGAACATTCCTCTGTTAATGACACAATAGCTAACCTCAAGAATGAGAAAAGTATAGCTCAAGAAAGCCTTACACGCTTGGAAGAAAAATACCATAATCTTGAGTTAAACTATAGCACTCTTTGGCCTAGCACTTCAACTTCTCCCAAAGCAACCGAAGACTCTAATGTCTCCACTAGTAATGGTTATAAAAGATGCTATAAAATTGATGTAAATGCATATGCAACTAACCTTGTTGAGCTAGAGAAGAAAGACAATGAGATACATAGGTTGAAGATGATCTTGAAGAATGGGTGCAAGTGTCAAGAGCATTCCAACAAGACAATATATAAGTCATCAAGGCACCCATCAATTAAGAAAGTCATTGGCTACAATAGGTATGATGGGAAGGCCAATGGAATGAGCATGATCAATGATGTGCCTTGTGTAAAGTTCAACAAGGGTGTTGCCCTTGATGCTCATATGTAAGGCAAACAACAAGGTCTACATTCCCAAGATTGCACCTACAAGTGACAAGACAAACAAGACGAAGCAAGTGGAGGCCCCCAAGCCACAAGCACCACTCCCACGATGCTATGCTAGTGATTACATGTGTTGTTGGGGCAAGGATGGCAAGATCGTAGTGAAGTATGTTGGTGCCCAAAAGAGGAAGGAGATCATATAGAGTGTTTGGGTGCCCAAGTTTTATGTGACTAACCCCCCATGACCCAAAATTTTTTGGGTACCTAAACCAAAAGCTTGATTTGTCTTTGTAGGAATACTCCTCCGGTGGAACAAGTTGGGTGTTGGTTAGTGGATGCACCAATCATATGACCGGAGAGAAGGACATATTCACGTCATTCCAACCCAGTCATGACCAAAGTGGAAACATTGTGTTTGGTGACAATGGAAAAGGAGAAGTTCTCGGTTTGGGTAAAATTGCTATCTCAAATGACAATTCAATTTCTAATGTTTTACTTGTGAATTTGTTGAGATACAACACGTTGTCTGTTTCACAACTTTATGAGATGGGTTACAATTGTCTCTTTAAGGATAAAGGTGTGGAAGTCTATAGAAGGGAGGATTCCTCTATTGCATTTATGGGACATTTAAAGGGGAAACTCTATCTAGTTGATTTTACATCAAATAGAGTAAATCCTAAGACTTATTTAATGGCAAAATCTAGCATGGGTTGGTTATGGCATCGTCGACTTGCCCATATTGGGATGAGGAATTTGGCCAAACTTTAAAAAGGCAAACACATCCTTGGACTAACAAATATTTCTTTTGAGAAAGATAGAATTTATAGTGCATGCCAAGCCGAAAAGCAAGTTGGAGCTAAACATCCCATCAAGAATGTTGTGATAACCGAAAGGCCATTGGAGTTACTTCACATGGACATATTTAGACCTGTCGCTTATATAAGCATTGGTGGTAACAAATATGGTTTCTTAATTGTTGATGATTATTCTCGTTTCACTTGGGTATTCTTTTTATGTGAAAAGAGTGAAGTCTAAGGCATCTTCAAGAAGTTTACAAGTGGAGCCCACAATGAGTTTGATGTCAAGATCAAGAGAGTTAGAAGTGATAATGGGATGGAGTTCAAGAACGCCAACATTGAAGAGTTCCTTGATGAAGAAGGAATCAAGCATGAGTTTTCGGTTTCATATACTTCACAACAAAATAGTATTGTGGAGAGAAAGAACCGAACGCTCATAGAAGCCGCAAGAGCAATGTTGGATGAGTACAAGACTCCCACCAACTATTGGGTGGAAGTGGTCAACACAGCAGGTCATGCTATCAACCGCTTATACCTCCACAAGAAAAGAGAAAAGAGCACCTACGAACTTCTAACTGGAAAAAAGTCTAAGGTGCATTACTTTAGAGTCTTTGGATCTAAGTGTTTCATACTTAACAAGAAATCCAAAAGCTCAAAGTTTGTACCAAAGGTTGATGAAGATTTCATGCTTGGTTATGATACTAGAGAACATGGATATCGTGTTTTCAATAAAACCACCGGTTTAATTGAAATCATGGTAGACATGACTTTTGATGGAATCGATGGCTCTCAAAAGGAGCAAGTCAATGTTGAGATTATAGGTAAAGAAGAAGCTCCATATAAAGCTATCAAGAAGATTGCCATTGGTGAAGTAAAGCCATCGAAGTACAAGATGAAGATGAAGACACTTTTGTGCATGTTGATCATGATCCTACCATTCATCATGTTTCATCCAATGAGCATGGTGAAGCTTCTGCAACAAGAAATAGTCAAGATGGAAAATCAAATGGTGCACAAGGTCATTCTCATGAAGATGGTGCTAACAATGATCAAGTCCAAACTCAACTCAACAATCAAGAAAGAACTGAAGACACCCCTCTACAAGACCATGGTGTTGATCCTCCAATCGATCATGACCATGATGATGAAGATGATGGCCCCATCCAAAGATCAACTCAAGTGCCACATCCTAGAGTGCATCAATCCATTCAACGGGATCATCCCATTTATAACATATTAGGGAGCATTCGATGAGGGGTAACGACATGTTCTCGTTTAGCAAGTTTTTGTGAAAATTACTCATTTGTTTCTCTTTTGGAACCTCATAGGGTGGAAGAGGCACTTGATGATCTAGATTGGATGATAGCCATGTAAGAGGAGTTGAACAACTTCACTCAGAATGAAGTCTGGTCCTTGGTGGAAAGGCCCAAGCAAAATGTAATTGGAACCAAGTGGGTCTTCCGCAACAAGCAAGATGAGCATGGTGTAGTGACAAGGAACAAGGCAAGGTTGGTGGCTCAAGGATTCACTCAAATTAAAGGCTTGAATTTTGAGGAGACATATGTACAGGTGGCTAGGCTAGAATCAATTTGTATTCTACTTGCCTATGCGGCTCATCATGATTTTAGGCTATATCAAATGGACGTGAAGAGTGCATTTCTCAACGGCCCCCTATCCAAGTTGGTATATGTAGAGCAACCACCGAGCTTTGAAGACCCCAAGTATCCCAACCACGTCTACAAGCTTGACAAGGCACTCTATGGGCTCAAACAAGCCCCTAGAGCTTGGTATGATTGCTTGAAGGATTTCCTACTCAAACAAGGGTTTGAGATAGGAAAGGCCGATGCTACTTTATTTACTCGCAAAGTCAATAATGATATCTTTATTTGCTAAATATATGTCGATGATATAATATTTGGTAGTACTAATGTGGCTTTTTGTGAGGAATTTAGTAGGATTATGATGAATTGATTTGAGATGTCCATGATGGGAGAGTTGAAGTTCTTTCTTGGATTTCAAATCAAGCAACTCAAGGATGACACGTTTATAAGTCAAACCAAGTACACAAATGACATGTTGAAGAAGTTTGACATGGACAAGGCCAAGACCATCAAGACACCCATACCAACCAATGGACATCTTGACCTTGATGAAGGAGGAAAGGCCGTTGATCAAAAGGTATATCGTTCTATGATTGGATCCCTCCTTTACATTTGTGCATCTAGGCCCGATATTATGCTTAGTGTGTGCATGTGTGCAAGATTTCAAGCTAATCTGAAAGAATGTCATTTGATGGCCGTTAAGAGAATTTTTTGGTATTTAGTGCACACTCCTAATCTTGGCTTGTGGTATCCCAAGGGCTTCACTTTTGAGTTACTTGGCTATTCCGATTTGGACTACGCTGGTTGCAAAGTAAACCGAAAGAGCACTACCATGACTTGCCAATTTATTGGTAGGTCTTTAGTGTCTTAGAGCTCTAAGAAGCAAAACTCCGTTGCTTTATCCACCGTTGAGGCCTAGAATGTGGCGGCCGGTGCATGTTGTGCCCAACTGCTTTAGATGAAGCAAACTCTCAAAGACTTTGGTTGTGAGCTAACCAAGATTTCCCTTTTGTGTGACAACGAGAGTGCCATTAAGTTAGCAAACAACCCTGTAAACAACTCTCGAACAAAGCACATAGATATCCAACATTACTTTTTGAGAGACCACAAAGCCAAAGGAGATATCGCAATTCATCATGTGAGCACCGAAAAGCAACTAGCTCATATCTTCACAAAGCCCCTAGATGAGTCAAGATTTTGTGCTTTGGGGAGTGAGCTAAATATCATTGATTCTTGTAATGTGGCTTGATGTCTTGCACATACAATTGTTTGATCTAGTTAGGAGAAAAAGACTTGTGAAAACATTGTGTAAAACTTTAAAATCTATTTTTTAGTTTTCATATGTGACTATTGCTTTGTGATGGCTGAATGAAATCTAGTCACACCTGAAAATGCTATTGTCCATTATATTTTTGCCCCACATGGCATGGTGAGTTCAAGCTAGGGAGTTTCTTAGTTTCCCTATGTCAAAAGTCTCAGCTTAGGTTGGAACTCCCGATAGCCGAAAGTCTCGGCTCATGCCGGAACTATCGACTGTCGAAAGTCCCAGCTCAGTGCCAGTTATAACGTTTTCACCCCGGCCTGGCCCATTTCACCGCGCCACTCTTTCCCCTCCTCGTCCCTCCCCATGTGCACTTTCCCTCACATCGCCCTTGCCCCGCCCCACCGCTGTGCCGCCCTACTCCGGTCGGCACTTCCGGTGGCCGAAGCTCCCGGTGCCTCCCGCAACCACCTCTGACGCCCCTCCTCCTCCTTCCTCCTTCCTAGAAGTCCTGGCGTCGCCCCTTCCTCCAACCTCCTTGGTGTGTGCCCCTATTGCAGTTCAAGATCCCATGGAGGTGTGGATTCCAGTTGTGGTGGTGCTCGTGCTCACGGATTTGCTCAAGGACATCGCCCTCGTTGTGGATTTGAAGTTTCTCCATCTCTTCTTCCCTCTCAAGGTACTAATCGTGCAACCCTAACCCTAACTCCAATGTACCTTGAATATTGCTTCTTTTCTTCTTCCCCCTCTTCTCCTCTACCTTCCTTGCTTGGATGTGTACCTAGATCTGGAGCCCCATGCCTAGGATGGCACCCATGGTCGTCAGAACTCCCGGTGTCTGCTAGAAGTCCCGACCGTCGAAAGTCCCAGCTTTCATCGGAACTCCCAACGGCCGGGAGTCCTGGCTCATATCGGCACTTTCTGATGCCATGGATGCTCTCCCATGCATGTCTCTCCACCTCTATGTGCTCCTTTCTCTCTATCCATCTTGGTTCATAGTTCCGCTTCATATTTCTTGCAGCCATGGACGACGGCAGTCCCTCGCGGCACTAAGAGAAGAGATCCAAGTGCAACCAAGATCGCGCCGCTACCCCAAAGTCATCTAGCCGCACCAAGGCGGCTTATCCCCATGATGGAGCTGGTGGTTCACGTGCTCAGGCCGCTGCACATGGCCGTAGTGATCAAGGATCGTCTGCTCTGCTCCTTCTCAGCCAGCTCGAGCCTTTGTTGGAGATGATCCGATTATGGATGAGGAAGAAGAAGCCCTCGAGTGAGTAGGTCGCACCATAGCTACTGAGGTTACGAGTAAACCCTGTTGAGGCCCTGGTTTTGTCAGTCAGCTTATTACTTTTGAGGGTCCTCTGCCAGTCCTACGGGAGCCCTAGCTTGCTCCTAATCCTTGTGGTGGCTTCACCCCTCCTCTGCCAGTTGATTGCTGTCATAGGGTCCGGGACACCAGGTCCATGCGAGGCTAGAATCTTTATGCTGGGGATGAGAAGGATCTCCGGCTTGAGTATCGTTTCTGGCACCCTTTTCACTTTGACTTCAATGATTCCATTATCTATTGTAAGTTTCTGAAGAAGAGGGAGCCACCGGTCATTCTGATGAAAGTCATTGATGCTTATTCCCTTGGTCTATTCAAGGAGCCAGAGTTGGTGCAGTTGGTTCATGATCTGCGTAGAATGGGGCTTTCCTACTTGATGGAATTTAGGAAGCATTGGAACAATGAAATCATTTGCCAGTTTTATGCTTCTTATCACCACGAGAGAGACTCTACTTGTGCCATTGACATCGTTCATTAGACCATTGAGGGCAAGCACTATAAGGTGGATTTCATCACTTTCTCTCACCTTTTTAGTTTGAATGAATACGACCGCACTTCATCTGAGCTTACTAAGTATGAGGATGTGGCTTTGGAGGAGTACCAGCACATGTATCTTGATGGTTATCCTGTAGATTGCCAGACAGTGTATCTGAAGCCCTACTTCTATGTTCTAAACAACATCATGTGTCAGATCTTGTATCCAAAGCGAGGTGACTCCACTTATCTTCATGATGATTCTCAGAAGGTGCTTCAGCACTTTGGTGATGATTTTGACAAGTTCTCCATCAGTCGCTACATTTGGAATAAGATTCATGATGCGACCGAGGATCCTATGAGGCACTATCCTTATGCTCCCTACCTTATGCATGTGATTGAGCAAGTGTCAGGCATCCGCTTCCCCACAGATTCCAATCACAAGCTTGTCAAGATTTCAAACAAGACATCTATTACAGCTGCAAGGGAACTGAAGAAGAAAGCTGACAAAGGCAAAGGCACAGGTGCTTCGGGTTCTCGCTCTTGCCATGGTGCTTCACCACCTGCTACTTCTCATGCTTCTAGTGCCGAGCCACTCTCTTCTTCCTCCTCGGGTAAGAAGCCCAACAAGTTCAAGTTCCTCATGATCTATATGTTTGGACAGTGCTGTGCTAGTGCTCAACGAGAGCATGACATGCAAGAGAGGCTCTATTGTTTGGAGTAGCGGGCTGGTATTGAGTCTTCACCACCACTGCCGTTTGTGCCTCCCCGTGACCCTCTGGCGCTCTATGATGAGGCTTGTGCGACATTCGAGGACGATGCTTCTTCTCGCCCTCATGGCAAGAGCAAGGCCACTGCTGCAGACAAAGATTACATCGAGGAAGACGATGATGACGACGACGATAATGGTGATGACAGTGACCATGATGATGATTAGGACTACGACGACAAGTAGTCGTTTCCCTCATGCGGCCTACCCCTTTTGGCACTTGTTGACAAAGGGGGAGTGTTAGGCTTATCCTATTGTAATAGGTTAGATGATCCGTGTTTGAGACTTTGAACTTAGTGGCTTGTATTAACTATGTCGTGTGGTGGCACCGTGTGATGGACATATATATATGTGTGTGATGGATGGTTGTAGGACAAGATTATGCTTATCTAGTTATCTTATTAGCTTTTGTGCTTGTCTCTACTTGTGATGGTGAATGTTGTTTTTGTATGGCCATGTGTTGTCAAGTCTCCTTCATTTGAACTTGGTCATACATTCTTTTATATGTTTGCGTATATATCATGTCATATTGCATCACCTCTTTATATATTTGTTCACACACTTGGTTAGGCACCCCATGAATTGCAAAATTTAGGGAGAGCTCTTGTATATTGATATATGCAAATGATGGATAAATGATCATCATTGAAATTCAAATTCATTGCATATATTAAGGGGGAGCTCTCTATAAAATTTAGGGTTCAAAAGTTTAAATTCTTTCATTCATATAAAAGCATAAGTTGGTTGTCATCAATTATCAAAAAGGGAAAGATTGAAAATGCATTTGCCTTTATTTGGGTTTTGTTGTATTGATGACATCCAAATTAGGGACTAATGTGTTTTTAATGAGATATGTCGTAGTTATTAGTCCCATGAAAGATTCAAGGAATTGATAAAGATGAAATAGTATCCCTCAAATTCTTCAAGTACAAATGGCGGATGAACTCAAAACGCTCTTTAAGTTTAAATTTCATGCTTTTGAGTTAGGTCTACCCATTATTAAGAGGGATGCAAATTTAGGTGGTCTGAGGAAGATAGAGTGCTCAAGTATAAAAATAAACTCAAAAGAGAGACACTCTAGCACTTCACATGCACGTAGAATATTTTTCAAGACTTTTAGTGTTAGAAGTCCCGACGTAAGTTGAAACTCCCGACGGTCAGAAGTCCCGACGCCCAGTCACTTAGCCTGCGCGGTGACTGTGGCCGTCGGAAGTCCCAACTTAGGTCGGGAGTCCTGACACCTGGACACTTGGCTGGCCTGCTGTGTGCACTCATCGGAAGTCTCGACGTACGCCGAGAGTTCTGACATTGACTTGCTCGTAGTGACTTTGACCTAACTATGAACAGTGTTTTCTTTAGAGGTCGGGAGTCCTGAGATCTGCGTTGGAACTTCCAACGTATATCTGAACGGTTACATTTCTACTATAAGTATAAATAGCTCTCTCCTCTCTTCTAACTGTTACCCACTCATTCACTGCCACCAACCTTCGTCCAAAACTGCTCCCAAGCATTCAAGGCTCCCCTCTCCTCTCTCCTTTGCTCCTAACTTCGATTCCTCCAAGGATTTGAGTGATAGGATAGTGGATTGAGTGAGAAAATCACTTTGGCAAGCTTGAGCACTTGATTTCTTCGTTAAGCCAGTTGGATTTGCGTCTATTACTCTTAGGGCTTTGACCCTAGCTGGCTAGGCGTTGTCCAAGAGCTTTCATCTTGTGGAAGAGCCTTGTGAAGTTTGTATTACCCTTGATTTCTTAGTGGAAATCTCAAATGATCTTTGTGGTTGCTTTGAGAGAGGCAAGGAGGTGAAAGAGACTCCGACCTTTGTGGTCACCTCAACAACGAGGACGTAGGAGCTCCTTTGTGGGGTTGTCGAACCTCAGGATAAATCCTTGTGTCCCGCGTGCTTGTTATTGTTGTGTTTGCTCGAGATTACTTGTATTTGTTTGTCTTTCTCTCTCCCGAACTTCATTTTAGTGTTTGGACTCGTTTTACAATTTGGAGGCATTTTGGCATCAAGGGAGTGACCCAACATCTACATCAAACCACTAGGAAGTGGGGTTTAAGATTATTTATCTATAAAGTTAAATTGGGCACTGCTTTTGTAGTTCACGTAGGCGTCGAGACTTCTGACAGTTTGTGCCGGAACTTCTGACGACGTCGGGAGTTCAGACCTAAACTGTCGGGACTTCCGACAGTGGTTGACAAATTTGAACTTAGCATTTGCAGTAAATTTTTAGATATGCCTATTCACCTCCTCTAGGCATTGTTAGATCCTTTCACCTACCCTGATGAGTACCTCCGAAGGACTGAGCCGTCAGATCTCGAGATTCACGAAGTCGCCACTGGCGTCTCGTTGTCGATGGGAACGTCGCCTACCACTGAAAGCATAGCGTCTGTGCCAAGTCGAGGACTTAAATCTGGGTGGACATGTTCCACCATAAGCAACCTTGTAGCTACTATTGGGTATGAATGGGTGAGAATTTGTCCCATGCTACCATACACGTGCTACCCTCACGACTCAAGAATGGCATATTGAGTAATTAACTCGTGAAAGTAACGTCAGTGGACCACAAGTCTAGCGTCTCAAAACTGAAATAACCCTAACAGAGCTGAAATCTATTGACTCAATAGGCAAGATGAATCAACACATTGCTGAGATGCTTCAGCGTGGAGAGGGAGAACAATCTAGCCTCTAGGGTAAGATTTATTATTGATGAAGCAATCTAGAAGAGAGGGTAATTATGTTGCTTTTGAGCTTGCACAATGGGCTATGAGAACAAAACACTCGGTCTGGTGGTTCTCCGTGCCGGCTTGTATGTTGAGCATATTATTGCTTGGGACTGTAATCACATTGATGAGTAATAAAATATCTCTATTTTCCTCGCCAAAAGAAAACACAATTGTCACGTAACACATTTTTTTCTTATACGTTTGTCTTTTTTATTTTATTTTTTCAAACAAGTACGATTGGCGATAACTCGTAAGCATGTTCATGCTTGGAACTAACTCGAGAAATATCGTATTTTGGAAGTGAACGTAGATAAAATTAGAACCATATAGTTCACTTGAAAATTCTATTTTATTTGATGTATTGCATAGCATAATAATTCTAATATATTATAATGATAATTTTCAAACTTATAGATTTTTTAAAAGTGTTGGTGATATTCGTGGGCCAGAGCAGCAGAAAGGCCGATCCATGCTAGCCACTAGACCAATGAGACCATAGCCTTTCATCCTGAACTACTCCGTGACTTACACGATTTTGATCAAGCATCCGTGATCCGAACCACTGCTATGCTACTCGATCCTCCTCCCTGACATGCGGTGAGTTTTGTTGTACTGGTATAATAATTAGATCTTAGGCCCTTGTTTCCGGCGATGCACCTGTTCTCGCTTCATCCTGCATCCTGCTCACCACCCCCTACTGTATGACTCCGCTCGAAAATTCTGATGTTCCGTTCTCTCTAAGGCCTCGTTTGGTTTTACGGAAATCATTCGCAAATTTGTACTAGCCACAAACTTTTCCGCGCCGTTCGCGGCCTGTTCCAACGTAACCGAACAGGGCCTAAATCTCCCATATACTAGTCAGCATCATCAGTGTTTTCGTTCCAAGCCTTCAGCCTATTCGCTTGCTCGTATACGATCGTGGATTATAAGTTGGAACAGTATTTTTCTCTCACACCAAATCAGCCGACTGTAAATAATCCACGATCGTTTACGACGAAACGAACAGGCTGCTTGCCGATGCCAGTCCCTCGACGCAGGCTCCATTTGGAAGACCAGTATTTGATTCAAAACACTTGTAAATTACAGGTCCCGGTCACCTCCTCCCTATCCGGCAATGTGTAGCTGCAATCTCGTGTTACTAACTAGGGGCCTGCGTGGTTGCTGCTAGTTTTCCTCAACACTGGGTGTGCCGATCCAAGCCGAGGCCTGTTCCAGGCGTCTTGCACCAATTCCCTGAAACCATCCACTTTTAGCAAGTGGTTTTCGAATTAGAATGCACCCTTGTGTTGGTCTCTTGCCGATTGAGAATGATCGGGAAATGGTCTAATGCTCCAGTCAAGACTCAAGAGGGCGTTCTGTCCAACGGTCCAACCACACCAGTGTCGAATTTTCCCTCTCATCAGACCAAGTGAACCTTCGGTTTTGCAGGCTGATTTAGGGTCTGTTTGGAACGCGGAAATTTTTCTTTATTCCTGCGTTTTGAAATTACTGCGTTCAAACAGGCCCTCAGTGATTTCCATCAGTTCACACTCATCTAGAGCTGTGTTATGAACCTCCACTACCAATCACAAATACAAGAGTAACTGATACAATATATGGAGAATTAGAGGGAGTTTAGACAGGGAATAGCAAGGAATCGGAGGTAGAGAGCAAGAACAGAGTTCTGGGGAGGAGCTGACGGAAGGTAGAAGATGAGTCCGGTTCTGGTTCGATGCCTTCTCCCGAAGCAGCCTTGGACTTTATCCCTTCGGCTCCTGTCCAGCGAAGGCCTTGGAGCCCATCCTGCAGCCCAGCTTGGAAGCCCACCCATCGGTCCCGCAGCCCAGCTTGGAAGCCCATCCATAGGCCCAGTACATGACAAGCTGCTCTGAACTTGCCCATTAATCTCCGGTTTTTTCCTAAAAAAAAAAAACCTCCGGTTTAGGTTTAGGATGTTTTCGTCGCTTGCTTTGTAGATCAGGTTAAAATCCTAGTCCGTAGTTGAACGAGCAGTAGGTGTCATGTCATGTTATTTATCACCTTGTCATCCAGATACCAGATAACAGATACCTGAGCATCTCCATTTGCGTATCTCTTGTCAGTTGTCATACAGATACCTGAACATCTCCATCTGCGTATGAAAAGAACTTCCTGCAGAAAAGAAAACTTACATAGGCATTGGGTGCATCATCAACACCTCATTGCTTAGCAATATCCTATGATGTTGGTTATTGGCACCATAGTATAATCCCCTTCATCCTTCTCTCTTGACAACGACGCCGTAGCATCATCTGACAGCAACTCTTTGCTTCAATCAGACAGCGGCAGACCCGTTCCGTTGTTCCTGTGCTGCAAGCAATCGCCATGAGAGCGACCTTCAAAACATGATTGTTGCATTCTTCGTCCGGGCTGCACCCTATTAAACAGGCGGCTACATTTGTACTAATTCATATGAAATCATGCCTGCTATAAAGTAATACGGCCTAGTGCAGGCTGGGATCAACGAATGGCATCTGCATCGCGGAGCGAGACTTCGAGGACCGAATCAAAGCACTCGAGCCGCGACAAATGGCCACCGCGCTATTGACTTGAACGGTCTCGTCCGTGGATTGCCGGACTGCATGTCAGCTACTCTGTGGAGTTTAATCAAGCGGCCATCGCCTCACTGCTTCACAACCTCATTTAGCCAAGGAGCTCACAGAAAAGCAGCCCGTGAGGCCGTGACACCGACACCGAGAGCGAAATGGAACCCCGCCATTTCTGCTGCGCTTTGCTGCTTCTCCTCCTCGGCTTCCGGCGAGCCGGTGCCCAGGACAACACAAACTACACCGTCCCCGCGCAATTCGCCTGTAACGTGTCGTCGCCGTCGTGCGACACGTACGTCGTGTACCGGACGCAGTCCCCGGGGTTCCAGGACCTCGGCAGCATCTCGGACCTCTTCGGCACGAGCCAGGCCCGGATCGCCAGCGCCAACAGTCTCAGCTCCGAGGACGGCGTGCTGCAGCCAGGCCAGCCGCTGCTCGTGCCCGTCAGCAGGTGCGGCTGCACGGGCGGCTGGTCCTTCGCCAACGTCACGTACCCGATCCGGCAGGGCGACACCTTCTTCAACCTCGCCAGAGTCTCCTACGAGAACCTCACCGTGTACCAACTCATCGAAAATCTGAACCCGGGGTCGGTACCCACTAGTCTACAGGTCGGGCAGGAGGTCACGGTGCCGCTCTTCTGCCGGTGCCCGGCTCGCGCTGAGCGGAGCAGCTTCATCACCTACGTGTGGCAACCAGGGGACACCATGTCCCAGGTGAGCAAGCTGATGAACGCCACCGAGGACGAGATCGCCGAGGCGAACAACGTCACCAGCAGCTCTGCCTCCGCATCCCTCGTGGGGCAGCCGATGCTGATCCCAGTTCAACAACGGCCGCGGCTTCCGCCGCTGCTCTATGCTGCTAGTGCAGGCGACGGCAAGTCCCGGTGGCGACCTCGGGCTGTCATCATAGGCGCCAGCGTCTCGGGGTCTCTCGTCGCGATCGCCGCCTTGTTCCTGGCGATCCTGGCGCACCGAAGGTACGGAAAGAAGCCGTCGATGCGCCTGGGCTCACGGTTCGCGGGGAACACCAAGCTTTCTTGGTCCAGGAACCAATACGGCCATGACAGCAGTAATTCCTTCGCTCAACACATGATGAAAGGAGGGAAGCTGCTCACCGGAGTGTCGCAGTTCATCGACAAGCCCATCATCTTCGTGGAAGAGGAGATCGTGGAGGCCACGATGAACCTTGACGAGCGGTGCAAGATCGGCAGCACGTACTACCGGGCGAAGCTCGACGGGGAGGTGTTTGCGGTGAAGCCAGCGAAAGGCGACGTGTCGGCGGAGTTGAAGATGATGCAGATGGTCAACCACGCCAACCTGATCAAGCTGGCCGGCATATCCATCGGCGCTGACGGGGACTACGCGTTCCTGGTGTACGAGTTCGCCGAGAAGGGCTCGCTCGACAAGTGGCTGTACCAGAAGCCACCGTCCGCGCTGCCATCGTCGTCGTGCTCCACCGTGGCAACACTCTCGTGGGGCCAGAGGCTGAGCATCGCACTGGACGTCGCCAACGGCTTACTCTACATGCACGAGCACACGCAGCCGAGCATGGTGCACGGCGACATCCGCGCGCGGAACATCCTCCTGACGGCGGATTTCAGGGCCAAGATATCAAGCTTCTCCCTGGCCAAGCCAGCCACGGCCGACGCCGCCGCGACGAGCTCCGACGTGTTCGCCTTCGGGCTGCTGCTCCTGGAGCTCCTGTCCGGCAGGAGGGCGATGGAGGCGCGCGTCGGCTCGGAGATCGGCATGCTGTGGAGGGAGATCCGTGGCGTGCTGGACGCCGGCGACAAGAGGGAGGCGAAGCTGACCAAGTGGATGGACCTCGCTCTGGGAAGCGAGTACCACATGGACGCGGCTCTTAGTCTGGCTGCCATGGCGAGGGCCTGCACCGAGGACGACGCGGCGAGGCGGCCGAACATGACCGAGGTCGTGTTCAGCCTCTCCGTGCTGGTGCAGCCGTTGTCAGTGGCCGACGGATTCGAGAAGATGTGGCAACCCAATTCGGACGACAACATTCGGATGGCCAGCTCGGTGTCAGCTCGATAAAATGAAAACAAAACTTCGTTTAACAGATAATTTTGTAAGTAGCTGCTAGTTCCTTGGCTGTAAACTTGCATTGTACACTACTTTACTTTACTTGGACACTGATTTTGCATTGTACGATAGTTCATGTTCAACCTCTAGTGTACAAGTATCTCTCAGTCTTTACGTACTAGTTTCCAAACTGAAGATGACAAATGATACTAGTAGTATGTGTGCAAATTTGAAATCCAGGGTTGAGCTACCATTTGTCATCTTCAGTTTGGGAAACTCACAAGGAACAACGGAGGAAAGTACAATTGTCATGATTCTTCCATAAAAGGAGTGATAACGCGTTTTAAGCACCAGTGATGCAGTGAAGGATTTAGGAGTTGGTAGTGTCCTTCCGTAAAATTATAAATTCATCTTTTTTTAAAAAAAAGTTATGAAACAATTATAAGTTTATTTTTTTAAAAAAAATTTAAATTTAAGTAAATATGTAAAAAAATATAGAAATTTTATAATTTCCAAATAAGTATTATCATATTAATCATGGAATATATTTTAATAGTATACCTAGAGTCATGACTCATAAGTATTAATAATATTTTTTATAAACTTACTTAAACTAAGGGGTTGCTTGGTTGTTCTTGGCGGTGCATCACCTCAGCTTTCCTACTACGTCGGTGCGAGCAACGAGAAGCTCGCTCAGGCGAGCAGATTTGGCTTCCCCATGAAAGCCAGCCAAAATTTGCTCATACAATCATTGAGATTTTAGGCGAGAGAACCAAACATATACCATCGCTTTCCGTCCTCACTCGGCAAGGCATAATAGTGCTTAGCGAAGGAAACAAGCAGCTTTAAAGAAAGTTTGACTCAGTCTAAAGTTAAAATTGATTTTTTTTAGGATGGAGGTAGTAGAGTGCAAGTATAGCATCTTCCAGCTAATGGCTGAATCTCTAATAAAAAATAGCTCTTCGTTCTAACTTATAAGTCATTCTGGTTTTCCTAGTTATGTACATAGTTTTTTTTAATGTAAACATGATGTGTATTTAGTTTTTTTTTATAAAGAGATTTGTGTACTAAAGACCGATAAGGAATTCGGCCCAGAATTACGGCAATTAGCCGGTGCGGCCAGGAGCTGCAGGGGCCGGTCTTTTTTTGTTTTGAGGGGACAAGGGCCGGTCAAGTGTCTCACCGGGGGGCGACAGCCATGGATAAACGGCCTGCCAAACCAGGACGATTGGGCCAACCGCGAGCAGGCTGCTGTTCCCGCCCATCTCGTGCTAGGCTTACTGAGCTTTGTTTGACCCAATAGGATGGTCAGGAGCCCATTATCCACAGGCTGTTTTCGGCTCCCTTTCTTTTCCGCCCCCACTTTTCTTCAACGATTTCCATTTTTTTTTTGTCACATGTAGTTATCACATCGAATCTTGCGATACGTGCATGGAGCATTAAATGTAGACGAAAAAAACTAATTGCACAGTTTGATTGAAAATTACGAGACGAACGTTTTGAGTCTAATTAATCCATGATTGAACAATAATTACCAAATAAAAACGAAAATGCTACGATAGCCAAATTCCCAAAATTCACGAACTAAACACAGCCTAAGGCGTACATGAGGTGCCCACTGCCCACGTCTCCACGACCACGGCGCTTGCGCGCTGGCCGTGCCTTCCTCCCGATTCTCAACGAACTCCGACGTTTCCGCCGGGGTTCCCACCTAATCGCCATCTCCCTTGCGTCCAGTTACCCAGATCAACAGAAGTACACGCCTGCTATATATACAAAATCAGATTTACTGCTTGCACATTCCTCTTCCAGCTGCAGCTAGTTCCATCATACATTGTCCACGACTGTCATTGCTGATTCTTCTTCTCGGCGAGTCCTAGCTCCGATCAGCCCGTTTCCATGGGAGCCATTCGATTTGCAAGCCTTCTACTCCTTGCCGGTACATTCGCAAATTCATGTGCTGTATTCATACTGCAAAATGCCATAGGTAGCGCTCGTGCTGATGTCTGCATATATGCAGGGGCAATTTGGTTACAGGCGAAGTTTGGTGCCGAGGCAGCCGGCACGACGGTGTTCACGCTGCACAACAACTGCACCCAGACGATCTGGCCGGCCACATTGTCCGGGAACAGCGCGGCGGCCGTCGGGGGCGGGGGCTTCGAGCTGTCGCCCGACGCCACAGTCTCGTTCCCGGCCCCGGCAGGCTGGTCGGGCCGCCTCTGGGCGCGCACGGGCTGCGTCGCGTCGCCGTCGCCGTCCCCGTCCCCGTCCTCCCCCTCCCGGCTCTCGTGCGCCACGGGCGACTGCAGCGGCGCCGCGAGCTGCTCCCTCGGCGGGGCGCCGCCCGTCACGCTGGCGGAGTTCACCCTGGGCGGCGCCGACGGCAAGGACTTCTACGACGTGAGCCTGGTGGACGGGTACAACGTCGGCGTCGGCGTGGCGGCGACGGGCGCCAGGGTGAACCACGCGACGTGCGGGTACGCCGGCTGCGTCGGGGACGTGAACGCGCTGTGCCCGCCCGAGCTGCAGATGTCCGGGACGAATAAGGCCGCGGCGGGAGGGGGAGGGAAAGGGGAGGGGGCGCCGACGGTGGCGTGCCGGAGCGCGTGCGAGGCGTTCGGGACGGCCGAGTACTGCTGCACGGGCGCGCACGGCGGGCCGAGCACCTGCGGGCCGACCAAGTACTCGAGGCTGTTCAAGGCGGCGTGCCCCGCGGCCTACAGCTACGCGTACGACGACCTCACCAGCACCTTCACCTGCGGCACCGGCGCGCAGTACCTCGTCACCTTCTGCCCGGGCCACCAGTAGTGGGCGGAGTTGTGGGCGTGCCCGTGTGCGACGCGACCGGCACAAACTGCAATTGCCAGTGCCCGTTGATCATTTTGTTCATCTTATTATCTCAAAAAAATGCTTGTAATTTGCATCTGCTACTAGGACTTACAAGAACATAGAATTTGGGGCTTGACAAACTCTTGTTTTATGCTTGTGTGCGTGCGTGTGTGTCTCGACATGTTTTCACGCCATCCGTGCACACGCGCGTACACGGCGCACGTACACCACGGCCTTGGCGCACCTGATGTGACGAAAACGATCGAAAAAAGTGTGTTCCGAATTCCCAACAATGACACAAGCCATTAGGATCGTAATCCTAATTTGCTGAGTGCTTGGTACGTTTCTTCTTCAATCAACACGCGTGTGAGATTGTGAGTCAGGGTGTGTGCCACACGTTAGTTAACTTTCCGTTCTGGTGAGACTTTCTTCTAGTACAAAATAGCTTGTCCTCCTGAATCGACGCGGCGAGTTGTTGCTTCACGACTAGACGGGGAGTCGACCATGCCACGCCACGTTTATCCCATGTGCCCCCCGGCACAAGCCAAGCGACCTCATCCGGGCCGACGCGCTGCTACCTATTGTACATGGCTGACGTGCCTACACGCGTCGGGGTCGCCGAGAGGAACGAGCCCCTTCCCCTTCCGCAGGGCGTTGTAGCGGTGGACGTTGAACCCGCGCGCGCGCATGAGGCGGCGCTGCTTGGACGCGAAGCGGCTCCGGAAGAAGCCCTCGAAGGACGGCTCCGTGGCGGTGCGCATGAAGAAGGCGTAGCCGGACATGAAGTAGAGCGACGTGACGTAGAAGCACACCGGCTCCATCACGTCCCACGACAGCTCCCAGAAGGTGAGCCGCATGAACCCCAGCGTCTGCGTCGCCAGCAAGCCCAGCCCGCACCACAGCTCGCGCCGCACCGCCGCGGCCGCGTCCGCGTCGATCGCCGCCTTCTGCGCCTCCATGGCCTCCAGCTCGCGCTTGCGCGCCTCGCTCCCGTCTCCGGCGCGCGGCGCCTGCTGCAGCTGCTGTTTCCCCGGGAGGATGCTTCCGATGGCCTTCGCGACCTGAACGACACAATGAGAGATCAGAGACGCGTAAAAGTGTAAGGTGCCTGCTGGCTGCTCTGCTCTCTGACTACTCTGTCTACCCACTTCTTGGGTGTTACTAGCACAGCACGTCAGCTCGTACCATGTCGGGGCGGAGGAAGACGGCGTCGCCGAGGACGATGACGCCGCCGGACTCGTCGAGCGCACGGGCCAGCCTGCGGCCGCCCTCGACGCCGCCGGCAATGTCGACGCAGAGCGCGGCGAATTCCGAGCCGGACACGACGGTCTGGGCGTTGGACCTCAGCCTCGCCCGCGCCACCTCCATCTCGGCCGCCCTCGCCACCTTCCTCGCCTGCTCCACCGTCACGCCCGCATGCTCCGGTGGCGGCCGCGTCGTCGTGCTCACGGGAGGGAGAAGGCCGTCGAGCTGGAGGCGGTGGAAGAGGTGGTCGCCGACGGGGAGGGCGGGGAAGCAGTGCGCCGGGAGCGGGACGGTCGCTGTGGCGTACCCGACCGCGGTCGGCTTCGGCCGCAGGAATGCGAGCGTCGGGCAGTCGTTCACGGCCGGCAGAGACCGCCGTGCCGGGGGATGGGGAGCGGGAGGCGTGGGAATGGCCGCGCCCGCGCCGCTAGCGGCCGCGTTCTTGCCTGCCCATAGGCACCGTGCCATTGTTCTGTGGAACGCCATCTGTGTTTGCCTCTCTGACACGAGCTCTAATGCTCTATTTGTAGTTTGGTTTAGAAGAATGGTTTCGTGTTACGTGACAGAAGTGGCGCGACGTGTCTGGCCGATGGAGAGAGGTGGGATGGACAGGGGTGCTATTTATACCTGGGACGCTGAACGCTTGCCAAAGTCTCGTGTTGTGCCACCGAGGTAGTACTCGCAACGGTTTGAAAAATAAACTAATGCACGACGGCCAACAGAACAAAAACTGAACCTTGGGAGAACGTGGCAGGCATCCATTCATCGTTCAAGTGGACACTCAATTTTTCACCGGGGTCCGTTTACATATCTTAATTTGAATGTGTTCCTTGCGGGAAATATCTCAAAGCAAATCTAAATATTTTTAAGGATATTTTGGATCTATCTAGCTTTTATAAGCCATTCTTTTACAACCACACAATACCACGTAGATACTTACAACGCATGCACACTAATAGCTAGGTGGAGTGTAATAATAGGTTTTCATAAGTTGGCCAGGGCGTGCAAGCGTGCTCGTTCGCCGGCGTACAAGCGAGGCCCTTCGCCGGCGTGCAAGCCTTCATCCTCGGTGGCGCGTCGCCCCAGCCGGAGCGCCTCTAGGGAACATCGCCCTGATGGTCCGAGGCGACCCAGCTTGTCACCGGAATGTCACGCCGCGACAGGTCAGACGCCCACAACGTCATCGCATTGTCATGTGTCGCGGTCGACCGTGCCGTCATAGTCACCGCAACAGCACGACAATAGCAGCCTGCCGGTTTCACCACCTCCAGGTGTCGTTGATAACCATCCCAAGGTCGAGTCTTCGTCGTCCAGAGGAACGTGGACCTCGCCGAGTCTGGAGCGGACCTCCCCCTTGTCCTCGTCGCACTCGTTGGTCGAGACCAGCCTGCCGTCACGTTGGAGGAGCTCCAGGCACACCTTTCCTCGAGGTTCCATGTGTCTGTGGGCACGGCGGGGGTCTATGCTTGGCTCGGGGGCCCCTTTTGCACGTGAGTGTCAGCAGGACGACCACTCTAGCGTCGCTATGCAGGGTGGCGGACAAGCGGTGCACCCTGAGCTTGAGCTCGCAGTGGACCGTTGCTCGGAGGTTCAGCGTTGGGACTTCGATCCCATGTTGGTTGAGGTGGAGGCATGTCTGGCCAAAAGGCCACCTCAGGCAGGTCTCATGGGCCAGGCAGTGTCGGAGGTGGTCCAGACGGTGGACCTGTGCCTTTCAGGCCCAGACGAGTGCGGCTTAGGCCAAACCTCACCAAGGCCCTCACTCTTGGAGCCGGAGCAGGCTGGGGGATCCCCACCCCCGGTCCAGGTCGACTTCCCCGCCGTCCAGGAAGGTGCAGACGGAGGCGGCCCAGCCATTCCGGCTGCTGATGGCAGAGCATTGGACGCCACGGCCGCAACGTCGACCGAGGACTTCATCGCTGCATTCAAGAAGCAGCTCATGATGCATGTCTTGTCGTCGCCTCCTCGACTGCGGCTAACCCGGGCGGCCAGAGCGCGGGCGGGGGAGCTGGACGACTCGAAGTTCGTTCCCAAGAGGAGCACTAGGCTTGCCGCCAAGAGTGGGCATAGGGAACAGAAGCCGGAGGCTCAGGCGCGGAAGGTGATGATGAAACGTCTGGAACTCGAGGTGGAGACTGAGCTACCTGACGAAGCCTCCTTTGAGGAATTCTAGACCGCCTTCGCCCTCCCCCTGTCGACGTCGACGCGGGAAGCCATGCAGGTTCTCTTCCCGGGCAGGAACCAGCGGGCATAGTCTCTCGCTTTTGTCTTGCCGATTTGGTCGCAGAACACCTTTCCTGTGTAATTTTCTATTAGTGAATCCAGTAGCTAGGTGGCAAGGTGTGCGTCGTGTCACGAAGGCTCCTCGCTTGCGTGATTGCGCATGGTTGTACTGATAACTATTTTCCTCTTAATGAAAAACGGGTGAATGTCAGAAAAAATAAGTTGGATGTTATAAAGTTTGACTCTGTACATTAGCTAGAGTAATTTTTGGTACCTTTCAATTAGTTCTATGTGATCCAAGTATAAATCTGTCGTGCCTCCGAGCTGATGTGATAAGCAGTGGGGATAGCTCAAACACCACACCTATAGCTCCTTAAAAAAAGAAAAATGAACGACACAATTTTATTCTCGATTATTAGACCCTACATTAAATGGACACTTTTTGCAACGAACATAGACACATTTTTTTATACAGGAGCACACACACAAAAGCTAAGGAAATCTCTTAAATTTACATATAAATTACCCACCTTTAACATTATTAACATAGCATAAAGTAACCCAAAACTTGCATCTAAATTACTTACCTTTTATATTATAAAATATACAATACTCCTAAAATTATGCACTTCTACCTTGTTTTGGGCTTTGCTGTGGCACTCCGAAATAACTATAGACGATTGGTCAAGGTGGTTATTATTGCATATTACTTCCTAAGAGATCATATTAGGAGAAATATATATTTATATCTATTTTTATTATGAGAAATGAAAAAAAGAAAATATCAATCAATTAGACATACACACATGCATACTATAGAGCCTGTTCGGCTGGCTGGTCAGTCGGCTTGTTCTGTTTTTTTTTTCTAGCTGGAGCCATGTTTTTCTCTCACAACATTCCAGCATGAACAATATTTTTCAGCATGAACAGTAAATAATCCAGTTCAGTCGAACACTCTCTATATATGGATATGTACGGATGTTTATTTAACATGACATGTAATTCTTTTTTTTTACATGATGGATCTTTATGTGTTGTAATTTATCCCAATATTAGTGTTATGTCAACATGAGTTGTAATTTTTTTTCTAGAATGTAACATATGTAGAGGTGTAGGTCTCATGTGAGTTGTAAGATTTTTTTTGAATGTAACATATGTAGAGGCGTAGGACTTCTGTTTTTTTTTAAATAACCAAAGGTATACGCGACCTGTGAGACAATGCAAGCCAGTACATGCAAGAATGGACAAGTACTGGTGGTGCATGTGTGGGAGACCATGTCTAGACGCGGAATTCTTTTTTATCCGGAGTAGCAACGTAGTTCTAATTTGACTTTTTTTTTCTTCTTTCGTTTGTTATTTTTAGCAAGCCGTAACGGCGAGAAAGTTACGGTCTGTTTGATTTGCATCATGGAAGCAATCTGCGATGAAGGCTGCTGTTTGGTTCATGTCATGAAATCATTCTGGCCCTACGTATCAACTTCCGCAGGTCATTAACGATGGACAGACTCATTCCTCGAAAAGTCTCGAACGACTCCATGCCATTCAGAGTGAGATGGATCTCTAAACCAAACAGGCTGTTATTATAGCCCTCCACCTGACCGCCATTGCGAAGAAGTCAGAACACCAATGCCAAATCTTAGGTACGTAGGTTTGTTTGGGTGTTGGACAGGACCGTTTGGTCAAGAAGAACCTGTGCGACATGTTGGCATGTCGCAGTGTATGTGCAGAAGACCAGGCCCCGTGCTCACCTAACCGGGATAAGCACGGAAGGCGCGTCGCCGCGTCGCATGGTTATCCTGATTTGAATCACGCACACATACAGAGTCAGGTGCTCTGGATCGATCGTCTCGTCGAGTCATCGTCTAGCAAAAATGTTTCATTATATACGATTCACAAGTCAAACAAGCGGTTCGATTGGAATGGGAGTGGCACAAAAACGGGACAGGCGTGCCGATATGCTTTACGCTGGTTTTTTTTTCTCTCTATATTATTTATCTTATCATTGTAGTGAGTGAGTGCGTAAGCAATGGAACAAAAAGGAAACTGCCATGTGCCAACCGGCCCAACCGTATCATTTCAGTTCAGCAGCCTGTTTGACTGGTTCGTATCGTAGCTGGTTCATGAAAAAATACTGCTGACTAATTTGTGTGAAAGAAAAATACTGTTTTAGCTGAAAATTTACGATCGTTTACGACAAGCCACAGCCAAACGAACAGGCTGCAGATTTTTTAAGAAACATCATTTCAGATCAGACAAGACGATCACGGTCCCACGGAGGACTGCGCGTGTTTGGATGGCCAAATGAACAACCCATCCCCAGATAACGATGACTCTATATTAAACTACCCTTACGGGCAGACGGAAATTTAGCAGCCTCCGACCGTACGGGTGCGTGATCTACTCTATTTTCTGTATAATCATCTATTTCAGCTATTGCGTAAAACAATATAAAGTAACCTATCACTCTATATCTAAACTACCCACCTCTATCATTAAGAAATATAATCTACGATAGACATAAAACTTTTATCTAATTTTCCATATCCCCCTATTATTGTAGATAATTCACGTAATCCAATTTTCATATCATTATTAGAAAATTAAATATCCTCTCAAATCTAATTCTAAAAATTATCAACATCTTCTCTTATAATTCTTTTGTTTAAATAACGATAGAGCATATATCTATTTCTACATTACCCACTTCTATCAATATTAATATATTAGGATTTGATTAAAGTAGCGTACGCATTGTGCTAGCATGCATGAGCGATAAATATATATGTTATATTTTAACACATAATATTTTTCCTTAACAACTTATGTATTTATGATAATAATAAATTATTTAAAACCATATTAATAACCATGGAATATAATTTATTTAGGTTGTTATTTTAGATATACTTGTATATTTTAACTAAATGTTTAACACGCGTCTATAGTGATAGTATAATCATAACTGCATATATAATTCCTTGATAGAAAAATTCAATTATTTTGAGAAGTGTGGGAAAACACTAGTGACTATATTTTTTGGGCCCTTTAAGATTACTTTATAGTAGAAAGTCGATCATTATAAGTCTTAACTATTAAAATTCTCTGAAGGTTACCACCGCTACCCTCATCGGAGATCTTGCTTTAAACTCTATCACTTATCTTATGTGATATGATGCAGGTTTCAAATGATTGCATATGCTATTGTATTATTTAAAGACGTACTGTAAGACCTAAACTTTTCTAACTTTAAAAAAGGTGCACAAAGGGCGGTTAATAAAAGATTCAATAAGCACAAGAGTTTTAACTTGAGGATAATACGTAGCACTCAATAAGAATATTTTTTTAAGAAAACAAAATCTAGAATAATGACTTCTCATAAAATAAACAAAGAGAAAAACATATAATTTAATATAAACAATTCTTTATTAGTGATATGTATCAAACAATAAATAATATTTATATTTTTAAAAATTCTAGCTGGTGTGAGAGCACCTGTTGATGGACTAGTAGAGCCAAATTGACAATCTGGTATATATCTAGGATTTGAGGGTCTTACACATATACATGGCGGAGCGAACTATTTTGCTACCGCCTTGAATTTTGCTCTAGCAACAAGAAAGCCCCCTCAATTTTTTTTCTCAAATACGCAAAAGGTTTTTGCATCTTTGTATTAAGATCGAGAAATAGTGAAAGTTACAATGACACGCTACGAATGGCACACTAGGGGGTAGTGTTATACAATTGGCTCTGTCCTCCCTAGCAGAAGGAGATCATGGGCTATTACTTGCTAATCATGCTACCTAGCCATCACCGGCGACCGGACACGCTGTCTTGTGCCTCAAATTGAAACTGAAAACGATTGAAATGGATAGCGCTTTAACACTCTCACCTAGTCAACACCTCATATAGGACTCCACTCCTCGGTACATGATTAAGTAACCAATCATGACTAATACGTATGAACTAATTAATAGTTCATGCTAAAAGCATGTTTAGCAAATTTATTTGTTACATGATCTTATGCTATAAACCATCAACTATTCGAATCAAATCATCAAGTCATAATCCTTTGGGTTGGATGCATGCTAAACTACAAAAAGAGCATCAGAACACGTGATAACCTGAGGATTTCAAAACTATACAACCATGAGCAACGCAACACGAGTGTCACATGAACGCCCCAATCATAACCAGAAACTGCAGATTCTCTCCTAGTGATGGCGTTAGCATTCATCATTTGTATAAGCTTTTCCACACCAAATGCCTCCTAGTGAGGATTACCATGTGCAAGGACTTGTGGGAGTATTCTTACTACTACTTAAAACACTAAGAGAACAACACCAATCTGGTAGTGAATGGTTGGTGAGATTTTTGTTAATGGCCTAGAAGGATTTGTTCGCAGATATATTATACTATGATTTGGCCAAGCAAACAAAGTGAACAACAAAATAACTAATTAAACAGATTAGGGATTATGGTTGGCAAGGAAGCAAAAGGCTGCCTTTGTTCAATAAAAAAGTTGGGGCATTTTCTTATCAGCACGACACTTCTGTACCGGAAAAAACTCCATACATAGACAGACGACACCCAATCAATTTATGTAGAAAAAAGTATAGAATACTAGTTGGTCATAAAAACTCGTTAAAATCAGTTCTCAGGAATGTATTACCCACATTTTACGAGTATAGCTGGGTTCTGAGTTTGGGTGAGTAGCATCGTTGTCATCGCTCAACTCAACGCTCAATGGCTCAACGCCTCCATACACTAGTACGAATCCTTATGGCGTGTTCTGCTCTACGAGATTAATTGTCATTCTAGGTGTCGACGAAATATGGTCAGCAGTCTACCGAGGGGTATGCCCATGATAGTAGATGAATTGGTGGAGGTACGCGTAATAGGAGCCGGATGGTGACACAACCACAGAGACAAGCGATTTAGATAGGTTCCGGCTGTCTGATCGACGTAATACCCTATGTCCTGTGTCTTTGGTGGATTGTATTAAATATGAGATGCATTCGAGGAGGGTCCCTACCCGCCTTATATAGTTTGGAGGATAGGGTTATAGGTCAGTTTAGGTCTAGATCTATTCGGCTATATGGTAGGTATTTACAAAAAATACGATATCAATCATATCCGAATAGATCTTCCTTCATCGCCAAGATGTCTTCTGATTGCCTTACGGTGCACGCCGACCAGAGTCGAGCACCATAGGCCTTGATATTATGGGTTGGACCTCCCTTGGTGGTGCGGGCCATGTATATTGCCATGGGTACATGGGGTTATACCCCCACAGCTAGTCCCCGAGCATCTTGTATTCGCTTGGCGACGCCATCTTGATCAAATCCGAGCAGTTTAACATGAAGCCGATCAGTTTTGCTGACATCCTGGACAGTGAAAATCAAAGCCAACCTGTTAAACTGGTGACCTAGGCGGTGAAAGTCGAAGCCGACTAGTTAAACTGGTGACCTGGGCAGTGAAAGTCGAAGTCGACCAGTTAAACCGGTGACCTGAGCGGTGAAAGTCGTAGTCGACTGGTGTAACTGATGACTTGAGCGGTGAAAGCAGGAGTCGACCAGTTTAACAGGTTAATCGATCTCAGACTTAGCCATGTAAGGCTTGCTGGAAGGATGTAAGGGGCTCAAAATTAAATTGAAAAATTCTCCAGGCAAAGTATAGCCACTTAGACTCTGTTTGTGAGGAATCATCCATGACTTAGTCAATAAGGAGGGTAAATCAAGAAAAGAGCACTACATTCACCGATAGGTGAAGTGTAGCCACTTAGTCCCTGAGCCTACTAGAAGATGAAGAATTAAATCTTGTAGCAGGGTCAAAGAAAATAAGCCTAAAAGCTTGCCAATGTTATATGTCATGTGCATATCAAGACCCCAGACGTGCTATCCAATATTAGCACCCTGATCCGAACAGCATGGAGCAAGTTGATAGCACACCGATAAGACGTAGCAAGATCCGACCGTCAAGGGAGTCTCCAACTTAGCTGACGATTCTTACACAAAGAATCCGAATACTGAGGAGTCCCTAGCTTAGCTGGCGAGCCCCCAGCGTAGCTGACGATGAAGCGACGATCAATCCAAACGCCGTGGAGTCCCCAGCATAGCTGACGATGAAGCAATGGATAATCCGACCAGTTGGTTGGCGAAGAATCGAGCACCGAGCAGCCCAACCAATTGATCAACGGCAAAGTGAGCGCCAAGTAGAAGTGAGCGCCGAACAGTCCGACCAGCTGGTTGGCGACGAAGGTCATGAACCTAGCGGTCCAATTAGTTGATCGACGGAAAAGACAACGGTGGAGCTTGCCGGAGACATCAACCTTAGGTGAAATGTACATACTTAGACTTCGTTGGCGAAGTCAGATGATCATCATCCATTGAAAGGATCAAGATGCCCAAGAGGGGGGTGAATTGGGCTAATTCTAAATTTCTTTGCAATAATTAAATCCTATGGTTAGTCCAATTAACCCCTTATGCCTAGAAAGTGTTTCTAATTATTCTACCGCACAAAAGACTTGCAATCTAAGTTCCAATCCTACTCTAGCATGGCAATTCTATGAATGTAAAGACAAGAATTGAATTGCTCAAAGTAAATGCTCAAAGTAAATAGAGAAGGAGGAACGCGGTGATGTTTTGCCGAGGTATCAGAGAGTCACCACTCCCCACTAGTCCTCATTGGAGCACCCGCGCAAGGGTGTAGCTCCCCCTTGATCCGCGCAAGGATCAAGTGCTCTCTACGGGTTGATTCTTCGACACTCTGTCATGGTGAATCACCCACAACCGCTCACAACTTGAGTTGGGTCATCCACAAGCTCTCTAGATGATCACCAAGCTCCTAATCACCACCAAACCGTCTAGGTAATGGCGATCAACAAGAGTAACAAGCACAAACTCTCACTTGACCACGACAAGCCTAATGAGAAGGGTGGATGCACACTTTGCTACTCTTGATCTCACTAATGATGGCTCTCTTTGGGATTCTCAAATCTTAATCACCTCACTAGGACCTTGCTCTTCTTGACACTCTCAAACATGTTTCTCAGCTGTTGGAATGAGCAAAAGTACCCCCCACACGAGCGGAGGTTGTATTTATAACACCGGCTGAAAAACAAAATGTTATGTGCCTCTGTGGGGTGATCGGATGCTCCGGTCATGTTGACCGGACGCTCCGGTCAGTACACCCCGAACTCTAGTGGTTAAGTGTTGACTGGACGCTGGACAACGTCCGATTAGCACTGACCGGACGCGTCCGGTCACGTTTTCCCCTCACTAGAACCTTACTGATGTCGATCGGACGCTGGACCCCCAGCGTCCGGTCACTTGCTAAGTAGTGTCCAGTTAGTAGCCAGAACCTGATCAGCATCCGGTCAGCATTGACCGGACGCGTCCGATCAGGATTCTCCCTCTCTGGGACCTTACTGGAGTCGACCGGACGCTGGCCCTCAACGTCTGGTCACTTGACCTCACAGCGTCCGATCACTTTCAAACGATTTCACCTTGGTCAAATTAACTGACCGGACCCTGAGCCAACGTTCGGTCACACCGGAGCCAGCGTCCGGTCAGTATTTGACCCTCCATTCACTTCCAACTCTTGATCATATGTGAATGAAGTTTGCTCCATTGGATCAAAGGGCTGTTAAGGAGCTACCTAGTGCTAGATTTAGCAAGTGTGTACCACACCTAACTCACTAGACTCACCTAGGTCAAGCTATCCGTTCATATCCCCCTTAATAGTACGGCCAAAGGAAAACAAAGTCCTAAACTACTCTAAGTGTCTCTCCAACTCCAATCGACACTTAGAACTAGTCCATCCTTAACCTTATCGTCCATCCTTTGAAAACTAAAATGATTTCCATCGTAGGGGCATGACAACCATAATTGCCCAATCGATCTCCATTACCATGACCTAACTTAATTGCCTCTATAAAACACACGTTAGTCACAGTAATCACGTATTGTCATTAATCACCGAAACCCAACTAGGGGCCTAGATGCTTTCATCCATGACTTAGTCAAAGAGGATGTTAGTACCAATACATGCGTCGTAAGGTGCAATGTATACATTGTAGTCCCTGAGCCGCAAGGTGAAGTGTACACAGTTAGTTCCCGAGCCTGCTGTAAGATAGAGAAGCATCTTATAGTAGGATCAAAGAATTAAGTGTAAATGAGGAAATCCCCGTGATTAGCACTAGGTATGTGGAGTAAAAAGTGATAATACCGAGCAGTAAAACATGGAGAAAACAAAGAGTGTTTAGCACTGGATTGCTATGATAGATATACTTATCAAGGCCCCAGATGTGCTGCCCGAGATCAGCACCCTGATCTGGACAACATAGAACACCTTGATAGCACACATGACATGTGGTGTCGGCAAAACGTAGTAAGCCAACAGGTGAATCGACAGATCCTGCAATACAAATATGTAGGACCGGTAGTACAAAATAAAATATATGAACTCGATGATGAAGAAAACAGAGCAGAGTTTTATCTGGAGCAATGTATCGATGAGTTTTATATCCTGAAGAGTAGTTTATGTTTATTTAGAGTTTGTTCATATTTGTAAAAAGGATGAAATCCTCATGCTTAGCACTTAAAAATGGAGAAAAAATGGAGAGTGCTTAGCACTTTTACCGTTGGAGAACATGGAGAGTGCTTAGCACTATACCATGGAGAAATTGAAGAGTATTTAGCACTATACCATGGCGAACATGGAGAGTGCTTAGCACTTAACCATGGTGAAATTTAGAGAGTGCTTAGCACATAACCGTGGCAAACATGGAGAACATGGAGATTGCTTAGCACTATACCGTGAAGAAATTGGAGAGTGCTTAGCACTTAACCGTGGTGAACATGGAGAACATGGAGAGTGCTTAGCACTATACCATGGAGAAATTGGAGAGTGCTTAGCACTATACCATGGCTAACATGGAGAGTGCTTAGCACTTAACCATGGTGAAATTTGGAGAGTGCTTAGCACTTAACCGTGGCGAACATGGAGAGTGCTTAGCACTTAACTGTGGCGAATATGGAGAACATGGAGAGTGCTTAGCACTATACCGACGAGACATGTGGGGCATTCTATCCTAAGATTCTTGTGCACGCTTAGAAATATGGGCATCACCGAGGAGCCACTGCCGCCTGCTCATGACGTAGGGCGCTACTGCTCGTGCATGTTTAGGTGCTAAGTCGAGGACAGGGTTGCTTCAGGATAACACAAATGAAAACATGACTGGTCGACGGTGATGAAATTACCCAGCCCTTGAGCTTTTCTGGCCTATCATCATGATGGCGGTCGCTGTTGTCACAACACTATTCTTCACGACGATCATCATTGCGATGCGACGAGGCTTGCTTATGACTTAGGTGGTTCGCTTAGTAGCTTGCTTGGTGGCTCGGGCGGCTCAGCGGCTCGAGCGGCTCGGTGGTTCAGTGGCTCGATGGCTCGGTGGCTATGTAGAGTCATAGGCAAATGGGCGTAATCGGAGCCTAATGGAGTCAATTCGCGTGGGGAGGCAAAGCCCTTGAGCGTGTCCGACTGAGGCGAGGGCGCAGTCCAATTTGAATGGGGATACTATGCGTCATCTTAAAGATGTTTAGCATGGAGAAAAGTCATTTGGAGAAAAATTATGGAAAACAAATAGAGAAAACATCATAGATAAAATCATTATTAAAATGCATATATACATAAAAAGGTACATATCTTTTGTAGAAAGTCTCAAAGAAAAAACCGCCTAAGGTGTTCGATGTGCCAGGAATTAGGGGTATCAATGCCGTCTTTATCACAGAGACTATATGACCCTAGTCAGGTCACAGCCTTGACCTTCTTGGAGTCGGTGATGCAAGCTTCTATTCTGGCTAAGATGTCCATTGCTTCGGCGATGGTGAGTCCATCTCTCTCATAGTCATAGGCGGTGGAGACATTAGCGCATGGGGTGAGGATGCCCTGCTCCGTTGGAATCTTCAACATTAGATAGACATAATGGGGCATGGCCATGAACTTGGCAAGAGCTGGTCGGCTAAGGATGGCATGGTAGGTGGTGTCAAAGTCTGCCACAAAGAAGTTCACGTACTCAGTATGGAAGTGGTTGGCGGTGCCAAACCGGACTAGTAGGGTGATTTGCCCCAAAGGTTGGGACGCTCTGCTAGGTACAATACCCTAGAATGGAGAATCAACAAGAATGAGATCGTCCTTCATGAGTCCTAACTTAGTTAGGGCTCCGACAAAGAGGATGTTGAGGGCACTCCCATCGTCAATGAGGACCTTCTTGAACCGCACGTTGCTGATGATTGGATCCAGCATGAGTGGGAAGCGCCATGGGTATGGGATATCTGCCCACTGGTCAGACCTACTGAATGTGATAGGATTCTCTAACCAGTCTAGATATTTGGGACCGGTGACCGTGTCATACTTGGTGATCAACATGACCTGCCGAGCGGTGAGCTTCTGCTGGCGTTTGTTCTTGAAAGCAATGTACCCTCCAAAGATTGTGGTGACGGTCTTGTTGGCATCTTGGAAAGCGGGTCATGCATCCTTAGGATGCTCCTCCCCCTTGCCTTCATCTGACTCGTTGTCCTTGCATGTCTGCCGTTTCTGTTCCTCATTGCGGAAAGCTTTGGCCATGCCATAGCATTGCTGCATGGTGTGCTTGCTATTCTTGTGAATTGGGCATGGACTGTCAAGTAGCTTTTCGTAGGCAGCGTTGAAATTGTGCTTTGCGCATGGCTGCTCTACATTGTTGATGAACTTTTCTGGTCGGCGGCAACATGGTTGTGCAGCCCTTGATCCCTCTGGTCGATCATTATGACAGTGTTTGTGATCATCGTAGCGCCTGTCGCAATCTTCATAACGACGTTCTTCGTGGCGATCATCATCACGACGTGGGTGGTGATCCGAGCAGGAAGCACAAGCAACGTCGTCCTTGAACTGCCGATCAGCTTCTTCGGAGTCTACGTACAAGTTTGCAATCTTGAGAAGTTTGCCGATGGTCTGGGCCTCTTGTAGTAAAGTTTGGAGCACAGCTCCTGATGGTGATGGAGTCCTCTTGTGAAAGCGGAGATGGCCTCGCTGTCCCCAATGTTGGGGATGGTGTTCCTTGTTTCTGAGAAATGCCTGATGTAGCTTCGTAGAGGTTTCCCATAGGTCTGATGGAGTTTTTACAGATCATATTTTGTGCCAGGCTACTAGCATGTTGCCATATAATTTTCAACAAAGACTTTCTTGAGATCATCCCAAGATTCGATGGAGTCCTCTCTTAGGCCCATAAGCTAATTGTTAACAGATTGGGAGAGCATGACTGGCAAATAATTTGCCATTACGTCGCTGTTTCCCCTGACGGCACTCACGGTGATCTCATAGAGCTGCATCCACTGCTCGGGATTAGCCTTGCCATCATAGGGATCGACCCTGAAGATCTTGAAGCCTGCGGGCCATTGTACAGCTCACAGCCTTGCTGTGAAGGGGTAGGGTCCTGTTGTCTCGATAGCGGGGAGTGGTCGGAAGCCGATGGGGTCATCGTGTTGGTCATCGTACTCCTGTTGGTGTTGGAGTTCTGCCTAATGTCGCTGGGCATGACTGTTCTTGATGCGATTGCGGGCATCGAGATTGGCATTGATGCGGTCGCGGGCATCACCGCGCTGGGGTTGATTATCCTCCTGGTTGGCGTTATGAGCTGGTTGGCCACACTGATTTCCTAGTCCTTGTGACCCAAGATTGATGGCAACATTACCCCTGGACCCCCCTTGGATGATTTGGTTGCTATGGTAGCGACTCCCCCATCATGGTGAGAGACACGGGGGTTACGACTACGTGCGGACGTTGTAAAAAAAGATAGAGCTAGGTTCTGGATGTCGTTGACCTAGACCTAAGCTGCTTTAAGCAGTGCTTGAATCTTGAGTACCTCCGATGTTGGTGGGAGTCTAGCCAACTCGTGGGTGGCCACAGCTAGATTGGTGCTCGGCGTCTGCTCCACTTGTTGGTTGTCCACATGAGGAACTCTTGTTGGAGATTACGAGCAAGAGGTGGCGGATCACCTCTGGTAGCTTGGGCGGTGTTTTCTGCTTCTTCATTGTGATGTCGTTGGTGATCAGTGTTCCTGGCTTCGCGCTCATGGCGCTGGACACTAGTTTCTCCATCGATAGCAATGCTATCGTGGCTAACCATAAAAAGCTCTCTCCCAAAGCCTGGAGGAAAGGTGGGCAGTTGCTGGTGGAGCCCTTGGAGTATGGCTTGGGGCTTTCCTCTAGGATTGTATGGAGCGTGTCATTCGGAAGATCTATTCAGATTTGTACCATGTTTACCATTGGCGTAGGTTGATCGGCCTCAGAGAAGTCGATCTAATAGAGGTCGTTGACGTGGCTGCGCTCGGCATGATCGGTGAAAAGATGGTGCACGACGTCCTGACAGATCAGACCTGCACTGTCGACAGAATATGCTCGGCAGTCCACCAAGGGCTCTCTCGCGATGGTAGATTTGTCGATGGGGGTGCGTGTAATCAGGAACCAGATGGTGACACAAGGCGCAGAGACAACGATTTAGACAGGTTCGGGCCGTCTGATCGACGTAATACCCTACGTCCTGTGTCTTTGGTGTATTGTATTGATCTGTATGTAGATCCGATCTGATAGATCCTATCTGCTAGGGGACCCCTGCCTCTCCTTATATAGTCTGGAGAGACAAGGTTACAAGTAAATTATCCTATTTGGTACTATACAATGTCTTGCGGTGCACGCTGAGCATCGCCGTGCATGCCTTGATCTTATGGGCCGGACCACCTCCGATGGTGCGGCCCATGTCTTGGGGGCCATACCCCCACAGCTAGTCCCCAAGCCTGACAGTAGGTGACGCAGTCACGTGGTGCTAGGGTCATAAAGTAGAAGACCAGCCGAGCAGGCAGCTAGCCCCTGGGCGTAGCCTCGAGATGAGAACAAGCACATTCACCGCAAGGTGAAGTGTGCCCACTTAGTCCCCAAGCCTGCTGGAAGATGAAGAATGAATCTTGTAGCAGGGTCAAAGAAGTCTGAAAGCTTACCGACGTCGTCTAACATGCGCGTATCAAGACCCCAGACGTGATGTCTAAGATCAGCATCCTGATCCGAACAGCATGGAGCAGCTTGATAGCACACCGATGAGACGTAGCAAGATCCGAGCAGCAAGGGAGTCCCCGGTGTCGCTGGCGATGACCGAGCACTAAGGAGCGAGGAGTCCCCGGCGTCGCTGGCGATGACCGAGCACCGAGGAGCGAGGAGTCCCCGACGTTGCTGGCGATGTCCGAGCACCGAGGAGCGAGGAGTCCCTGACATCGTTGGCGATGACCGAGCACCGAGGAGTCCCCGGCGTCGCTGGCGATGTCCGAGCACCGAGGAGTCCCCAGCGTAGGCGGCGAGAGGAGTCCCCGACGTAGGCGGCGACTGACCGAGCACCGAGGAGCGAGGAGTCCTCGGCGTCACTGGCGATGACCGAGCACTGAGGAGCGAGGAGTCCCCGGCGTCGCTGGCAATGACCGAGCACCGAGGAGCGAGGAGTCCCCAGCGTCGCTGGTGATGACCGAGCACCAAGGAGCGAGGAGTCTCCGGCGTAGGCGGCGATGTCCGAGCACCGAGGAGCGAGGAGTCCCCAACGTAGGCGGTGAGGTTCGAGCATCGAGGAATCCCCGGCGTAGGCGATGACTGACCGAGCACCGATGAGCGAGGAGTCCCCGACATCGCTGGCGATGACCGAGCACCGAGGAGCGAGGAGTACCCGGCGTCGCTGGCGATGACCGAGCACCGAGGAGCGAGGAGTCCCCGGCGTCGCTGGTGATGACCGAACACCGAGGAGTGAGGAGTCCCCGACGTCGCTAGTGATGTCCGAGCATCGAGGAGCGAGGAGTCCTCGGCATCGCTGGCGATGACCGAGCACCGAGGAGCGAGGAGTCCCCGGCGTAGGCGGCGATGTCCGAGCACCGAGGAGCGAGGAGTCCCTGACATTGCTGGCGATGTCCGAGCACCGAGGAGCGAGGAGTCCCCGGCATAGGCGGCGAGGTCCGAGCACTGAGGAATCCCCGACGTAGGCGGCGATGTTCGAGCACCGAGGAGCGATGAGTCCCCGGCGTCGCTGGCGATGTCCGAGCACCGAGGAGCGAGGAGTCCCCGACGTATGCGGCGAGGTCCGAGCACCGAGGAGTCCCTGGCGTAAGCGGCGATGTTCAAGCACCGAGGAGTCCTTGGCGTAGGCGGCGAGGTCCGAGCACCGAGGAGTACCCCACGTAGGCGGCGAGGTCTGAGCACCGACATAGCTGACGACGTCCGTGCGGTGAAGTGTGCCCACTTAGTCCTCGAGCACGAAGAATCCGAGCACTGAGGAGTAACCGGCGTAGCTGGTGATGAAGCACGAGCGGCGAACAGTCCGATCAACTAGTCGGCGACGGAGTCCATGAACCGAGCGGTCCGACCAGTTGATCGGTGGGGAAGCCCAAGCACCAGGTGATTCGATCACCTGGACGATGATCCTACAATGCAAACATGTAGAACGGGTAGTACATGATGTACAAATAAATGAACTCCGGAGAAAAATTAGCAATGGTGATGAAACGGCGTATGCAGTTCGACGATCAGTTGGCATGAAAATACATTTATGTTTAATATAAACCACTCGAACAGTTAGTGTGTAGCTGAGTCTCCAGCCCTAGCTAGCCCATAGTCCATAACGTCGAGCGCGGAGCCCGTGCACGTGTAGGAGGAACAGGCGTGACCAAGGAGCCGCTGTCGACTACCCATAACGTAGAGCGCGGAGCCCGTAGCACGTGTAGGGAGGAGCTAGAGACAGGGCCATCTCTAGAGGCGTCCGGGCATCAACGTGACTGTTCGAGGGTTCAGAAAATCATTTGGAGAGCAAACATAGAGAAAACAGTTCGGAGAAACATTATGGCGATATACGAAGATCGAAGAATATTTAGAAGAATATTAAAGCGTGACTTAGCTTTAGACGGAGCATCTGGTCAGCGACGTATGGTGTTATCTGGTTGGCGTTGACGGTGAGCACCTGGCGGGCGGTGAGTTGTCGATGAAGACGACCTCGGAGGTGGTTTCGAGATCGGATCTGCTGTCGTAGGGGCTGGTGTAGCAGCGATGAATCGTCGTCGTGGACTGGCATGGATCTCCACGAGATTGACGACAAGAACGCGTTGTTGATTTGATGTCCATCTGACTCACCATGGATCAAGCGCACACCCATACCTGGCGCGACAACTATCGACAGAATATGCTCGGCAGTCCACTGAGGGGTATCCCGCGATGATAGATTTGTCGGTGGGGTGTGCGTAATCAGGAACCAGATGGTGACACAAGGCGCAGAGACAGCGATTTAGACAGGTTCGGGCCGTCTAATAGACGTAATACCCTACGTCATGTGTCTTTGGTGTATTGTATTGATCTGTATGTAGATCCGATCTGATAGATCCTATCTGCTAGGAGACCCCTGCCTCTCCTTATATAGTCTGGAGAGACATGGTTACAAGTAAAGTATCCTATTTGGTACTATACAATGTCTTGCGGTGCACGCCGAGCAGCGCCGTGCATGCCTTGATCTTGTGGCCGGGCCACCTCCGATGGTGCGGCTCATGTCTTGGGGGCCATACCCCCACATGCACCCACCAGCCCAAAAGAATAGGGCCTCGGCATGCTCTCCGTCAGGGCGGGGAGTGGTCAGCGTTGAACGGTACGCCCTTCCAGAGTTGTCGTGATCACCAAATCTTTATCTTGCCACCTCGGACGACATGCACGAGCAGGGTGCTCGGCATTAGTGGCATGGTGACCTTGGAGTGTAGGAATTTCGTCGCTCGCTCTAGATTGATATAAGACTGAATCCACGAGGAGCTGGCATTCCGCTAAGCGGTCTGTGACCCGATCAATGGATGCGATTAGATCGTCATTGCTGATGGATCTCCTAACCCAGCAGCGAGACGCCGAGATCGGAGATGTCGTTGTAGATGTTGGAGGGTGATTCTGCACCGCCTCCATGATTTCCTCGACGCCGTCGATGCCGATGACCTAGGTCATAGATCCGATCGTGATGGTCTGACCTGGCTCGGGAAGGATCATGGAGCTCGGGAAGCGGACTATCTGGCTCGCCATGGAATTAGCACGCACACCACCTACTTGGCGCGCCACTGTCGACGAAATATGGTCGGCAGTCTACCGAGGGATATGCCCACGGTAGTAGATGAATCGGTGGATGTGCGCGTAATAGAAGCCGGATGGTGACACAAGCGCAGAGACAAGCGATTTAGACATGTTCAGGCCGTCTGATCGACGTAATACCCTACGTCATGCGCCTTTGATGGATTGTATTGAATATGAGATGCATTTGAGGGGGTCCCTACCTGCCTTATATAGTCTTGAGGATAGGGTTACAGGTCGGTTTAGGTCTAATTCTATTCGGCTATATGGTAAGTATTTACAAAGAATACGATATCTATCATATCCGAATAGATCTTACTTCATCGCCAAGATGTCTTCTGATTGTCTTGCGGTGTACGTCGACCAGAGCCGAGCACCGTAGGCCTTGATCTTATGGGTTGGACCTCCCTTGATGGTGCGGCCCATGTCTATTGCCGTGGGTACCTGAGGTTATACCCCCACACTAGGCATTTGCAATCTTTTTTCACCCAAATGTTACAATGTTTAATTTGGTTGCGGGCTGTGAATTTATAGGCAGCGATTAACGGAGGCGACACCCAACTTGCCTGCCTCCGTTAATACGTGGACAGTGCCTCGCGAAATTTTCTGCATCCATCAAATAGGAACTTGACAAACATAAAGCCGACTCTATGGTAATCGTCATCAAAGTGATGTTATGCGTTTTTTTCCGGTGGAAGCATTGGCAGCCAGCACTGCGTCTGATGCAAACTAAAGGCGAGGCAGCCCGATGAAATTTGCTATGCAAAGCTGATGATGAACTAGGGATTCTTTCTCTGTCCGGAGGTGACTTCGCTTCCACAACCCTTGGAAGTTGGAACCTGTCCCGCACCTCTGATACTGATACCATCCCACCCATTCCCCACTGGGCACTGACGGCATTCACGCCACATTGTCACGAACTCAACTGTTCGCTCATTATTCTGGCAGCGACACCGGCCACATCACCGGCGTTTGTTCCGTCGCAACTTCAACTTGTGCGAGTTGGCAGTAGACTACGACCCCGGCCGATCCGATGATGCATGCATATCCTCTCAAAGCAGCCTCTCACTGTCCTCAAAGATTAGAAGTTCGGATCGTCTGCACAGGCGAGCATTCACGCCGATCCCGGCCTGGAATCCACGTTCACCTCGAACTCCTCGGCGATCTCGCCGCCTAGCCGGCAGCGGCAGGAGCACCAAGTTCTCGGGGAATCGCTCACCGGGACGACGGGCCGTGTCACGCTGCAATGCAACTGCATGCGCCGAAAGATTCTTCCAGCCGCGCCGCATGTATTTCCTCGGACGCAACGACCGCGATGGTGGATGCCACGGGGATGCATGGAGAGGTGGGCCCGAGTCGAGTGGAGAAGGCTAGTGGGATCTCCGATTCCGAGCACTAGGGCATGACATGCTGCGGACATATGCGACGGGGCACTTGCTCCGTGCTTTTATTTGGATCCTTTCCCCTCCTGCCGCTGCCCCTTGAGGATCGACGAGGACGGCACCAGCGGATACGGCCGGCGGGAGGCGGGACCAGTGCTGGTGCTGAATGCTGATGCGTGTTCTGATACTTGAAGTCACACCGGTTCGGCGTTGCTTTCGGATCCTCAAGTAGTAGTCGACTCACCGGGTGGAACCTTAATTCCAGCCAAGTTGCGGGAGCTGTGGGAACATGGAGGAAATTAGTACGTCCCTGCTCTGGGGCTCAGGGTGCTATCTGCTATAGCTGTGTGGTGTATCCAGGGTTGGCCCTCAAAATGGCACGTCGACAGATAGTTTCGCAAGTGCGGAATCGGATGGTCTTTGACCAAGTTCACTTGGACGCCTGTTTTATACGATCTTGCCGCCTTTCGGTACATACCCCCTTCCCCCTTGTTCAAGTTTCTGCTTTGGTTCGCGTGGGCGGCTTGCTCCCGTTAAATTCGTTGAAGAAAAAAAATTGATAATGCGTCGTCCGGACGCCGCGCGACTCACTCCGCTGATCGCCGTGGTCATCCCACTCCCCCATCCCTCCCCATGCGACTCACTCCAAATAAAAAAATTCCTGCTTGTCCCACTCTGCTGGCCGCCGCGGCCATCCCCGCGCGCGCCGCGTGCACCCGGCCGACTCACGCCGCCACCGCGCGCCCCCATCCTACGCCCGGTCGCTCACTCCTCATCCCTCGCACGCACCACCTTGCGCCCCGCATCCACTCGGCCTTCGCGCAGCCATCCACTCTGTCTCCAGCCGGCCATCCACTCGGCCTCCGCGCGCCCCACTCCATCTCCACGCGGCCATCCACCGCCGCGCGTCCAATCCGCACTCACCCGTCGCGGCCACGGCGTGCACCGCCACCACCACCCCGGCACCACCGGGAGAAGGTCGTCGCCGGCTGGGACATTGTCTCCCGCGGTCGGCCGAAGACACCACGGCAGGAAGGACCCGTATGTTGGAAATGCATGTTTCAAGTGTTTTAGACGTTCAGAAGTATGTTGCAATTGTTTTATCTTGATGTTGTAGAAATACATCGGAGGATGTTGCATATGTTGCAACTGTTTTAGAGACACGTTGCAAGTATTTGTTAAAAATGTTTCACCTGTTTCTAGACGTATGTTGCAATAGTTCTGATCTAGATGTTTCATATCCTTCACACAAATGTTGCAATAATATGTTTTCAATATTTTAGTTGTTTCAGTCTTTATGTTGCAGTAAGTTGTTCCATGCTACAAGTTGCAGGTGTGTTTTATTTTAGTGTTTTATGTTGTTCGACCGGGGACGAGCTGGGGGTCGGCGGACAAGGGCGGGGCTAGCGGATGGGGGTGCTGTGGTCGGGGGGCGCTGGGGGCTTGCTCGTCGAACGCGTGGGGCGGTGCGAAGGCGGACGCGGCAGGCTGCTGAGCGAGTTGGGGGGGGGGTGCGCTGGGGGGCGGCGGACGGGGGTGCTGCGTTCGAGGGGGCATGCTCGTCCTTGCGTGGGGTGGGGGCGAAGGCGGACGCGGGCGGCCTGAGCGGGCGTCTGGACGCATGTGGCGCGCCGAACGTCCGGGCGCTAGCCATTCCCAAAAAAAAAGAATAGCATGAGAATAAGAGGTCTATTTTAGGTTCTTGTAGCTCTCTATTAATGTAGCGCTAGACTACCTCTTCTCTATAAATAGAAATCACTAACACGTTTGGATTTGGTGCCAAACAATACTATATTAGACACCTTTTCGCTAAACTGGCTAGATTGCCATAATATCAGATAATTGATTGAGGGGCTGTTTGGATGGAAGCTTGAAAAATTTGCGTAGCTCGTAAGCAAATCTGTGCCTAGTCACTTGGGGCCACGATCTGTGCCTCGTCAGACATTACCTAGGAGGCTTCTATCGAACCACGCCCTGAGTGCGTGCCTTATATAGAGTCTGAATAAAATTTCTTCGTCAAAGTTAGTTTTGTGACTAGGTTTATGTAGTACCTAGATATATAATCCAGCTTATTGGTGCTAAATTATATAAATTGGGAGGAGATGAGTTGTTTGACAATCTACGCCCTATTTGGATCATAACTGAGCTATTATAATCTGGATTATGCATATTATTATTATAATATGGATAATAGATTATAATAATTAGAGTGTTTGGACTATTGGTTTATTGTGGTAGATTATTATTGGTTAAAGTAACAAGTACCTATCCTTCCTTTTAGTTGGGCGCAACTTTGCATAAGGTGGGGCAAGTTGGACTTTTCAACCCCCATAATCTCAAAAGGCATGTATATATCAAGGTGGATTATAGGACTATTATAATATGACATTTTAATTATAATAGTCAACCACATAAACAAGCATGTTTGGATCACAATTAGATTCTATAATCGCAATGGAACCGAATAGGGTCCTAGATTATTGGTTTTGGATAGCAAAAGACAACGATGCCCTCAATAATTATATGTGCCTTGTACACTGTCTTGTGATGACGGATGAGTTTACATTTGTAAAATAAAAGCTAAACTAGATGATTAAATCATTAACTCTTCAATTATGGCATACACAAATATGCTCTCACAACCGAATTACTCTGTCTGAGCAAATAATAATGCATGTAGTTTTGATCGTTTTTCCGTAGTGGCACATGTGAACAATATAAGGGCAAGTACTTGGAATAATTTGGGTCAACCTTTTTTTTCTTAATTACATATGTAATTCAGAAGTAGGCATTGGAGGTAGTTTCGGTTGATTGTTAGTAGAGTTAGAGGTGGGTTATATTTATTAAGCAGTATTAAGGATACTGGGTTCTGTAACCACAGAGATTTCGAGTAATCTCAAATTCTCAATAGGAAAGGTGAGTAATTTAAAAATAGGTTTGATGCAGTGTCTCTCGTTCGTTTGCTCATTTGCTGTTTGTGTGTGTTTTGATAATACTAAAGCGTTTTCGCCTATTCTTCTAGCACAACTAATACGAGGATTGATGTGGAGTCTAAAAAAAATATTCAAGTAGAAATATATAGTAAGGTGTAGAGGTTAGAAATTTTTATCCTATCACCATCCTAAAAAAAGTGTTCGGGCTGCGTCTGGACCGGTTACTGGTATTGAAATATGAAACAAGTTTGGTTCAGAAAAAGTTATGGAACAATTGCTTGAAGTCTGGCTCATTGGAAGTCCTTAAGCCAAGGCCACCTAGCTGACCATACGCAATGATTCGAAGATACGAGAACCATGACATGCATGCTTCGTTGGCTAGCTGAATCAACAACCAATAAGTCCCGCGACTCTGAAGACCGAGGCTTCATTTCTGAGAGTCAAGCCGATTACTTTACTACTTTTCTGGAATGTTTGGGGACTGCTTATTAGTCGGTTGGTTAGTGAAAAGCTGACTGAGAATTGAAGCTTAGTTTACTGACATAATGGAATTTATGCTTTACTTCCCCATGAATTCTTTCCATCGTGCTAGATCAGTCAGATTGAAAGATACAGGACTCTTGTAATGAGTTTATTGTCAGCAAGGAACCACATCAATATATGGCGGTTTGTCAACTAAAAATGACGCTTCATTGGTTCTAGGGCTAAGTAATCTCACATTACAACGAGGGTCAGATAAATCAGAATATTGATCCGAGGAAACAACACGACTGGAGTTAACTAGCCCAGCTCCATGCAGATATATCATATGGGGCGTTTGGATACTTTTATTTTATAGGAATTAGAATTTCCTTAATAGATTATGCTATTTGGCTTAGAATTTAATATTCCATAATTTTTCTAAACTCACAAATAAGCCTATCTCAAATTTCTCGGTTGAAAGATGGAAATTGATTCTATAGATCATCATACTATATTTCTACTCGCTTCTCTACAATATGAATGCAACATATAAGTATCTCCCTTATATGGCTAACAATAGTATACAAATATATTTCATATACAACTATATTAGCTTAATTAATATGTGCCTAAACTATGATTATTATAATGAATTCAATTCCAAGAATCCAAACGGGCCTATACCCATTCCTCCCCTTTGCAGCCTTCTTTCACCGTGCGCATGCGCCTTCCGCGGTCGACTTCACCGCGCCACCCGTCTGCCGCTCTTCTTCCTAACGCGGGGACGCTCGGCGCTATCGCCACCACCGCGAGGGACCACACCCACCCGCCCAGTCACTAGGAGCCCCGTAGCAGCTCGTCGGTGGCCACACAGCTGCTCGCTAGGGCCGCATAGCCGCCGACCCATTGGCATCCCCCTCCACCCGCGCCACTTTGCAGCATCGAGCTCAGCATCGACAACTCTTCATTCATCCAAGCAACAAGTAGATGCTACACTGAAAGAGCATGTTGGAAGAGTATGTTTCAAGTGTTTCAGAGGTACGGTGCAAGTGTAGTATATCGATGTTGCAAAAGTAGATCTGGATATTGCATATATAATATGCAATGTTGCAAGCATATGTTTCAAGTGTTTCAGGTGTTTCATACGTATGTTACAAGTGTATCATCTGGATGTTGCATGTGTTTTGCAATGGTTGTCAAGTGTTTTTGGGCGTTTTCGCAATTGTGTTTCAGACGCTTGTTTGAAGTGTTTCATCTGTCTTCTTTTGAATGTTGCATCTAGATGTTTCAAAAGAGATCGGGTGTTGCACACGGGATGCGTGTGAGAAGCGGCTGGCGACCTGGGCGATGTCCGGAGCGGCACGACCCGCTGCTGGGGCGCTTGCTCGCTCACTGTGTGGGCACCATCTGGACGCTAACATCCACGCCCGGGCGCTAACGATTCCCTATCATATATGATTGTTGGATTTTGGCCCTAGCAGCACTCACTCCACGCAGAAAGGCCACTCTGTAATCAAAATGGATTTCAACTGGGATAAACTTTTAAATAATGGAATTCAGCTAGGATATATATAACGGAAGCATCTTCAGAAGAGAATAATTGAATAATAGCCCGTTCGCTTGTTGGTTTCAGCCAGCCCAAACCAGCCAGCCAACAGTATTTTTCTCTCACAATAAATCAGCACCAGCCAGCCCAAACCAGCCCAGAAACCAACCAGCGAACAGGCCGAGTTTACTATTTCATAAAGCAATTTGGCTGTATGTAAGGCTATGGGACTTGCCACGCAAGTCAGAATTAGTTCGGCATGCATTGTGTTCTCATCGTTGCACTGTCTGTGTGGATAATCACGGAAGAAAGCTGAATGAATCCAAGAGGAGCTAGCCATGTTCTTTGGGACTTGGGAGAATGAGAATCTCAGGTGAATGCGTGATGCATCAACTCCACTGGAATCCACTAGATTCCAACTCTCGAGAAGACACAGCTGTAGTTGGTTGCAAATATGCCAGATACGTAGCACAGGATTTTTGAAGAACAAAAAGGATACTACTACTCAGCACAAGTTTGTCCTGGCAGTGTGGAAATGGAACATATAATACTATGCGACAGGTGCACCATATCTTGGATCATTCAGTATTTGTGGATATGGGGAATACGATTATACGAGAGCACAGGTTCTTCATTCTGACGCCTGAATCCAGATACTTGTGGGAAAGAAGGGGCACCACATGAATGCACCGAAAGCGGCAAAAGTTGTTGGTGGCCACACCCACCACATCGACAAGAATACTATTGTTGTTGCTCCTTCCGAGTCAAGCAGCACTACCTGCTGATGTCAACCTTTTTACTCACTCCGTTTGTTTATTATGATCCTGCTGCAACTCAAGATCTCTGGGCCGTTGGGCCGAGAATATAGATAGGCGATAAATGCAATCTATCTCGGGTGAATCATATTTGACACACACGCTGAGCCTGTAGTACCTTCACCAGTTCACCATCATCACTTCTTCCTAATCCAGCTTCACTTTGGGCCAACAAACTTTAGCCCAACAATGGCCCAGATCTACTTTCTCGTGAACAAATATCTCTGTGCTCCAGATGTCTGTGGTCTGGAATGCCGCCACCCTCGGGGTCATAAATAATAGTAATAAGTTTTGCGTACGCGTACCGTCAGAATCGTCTTGTTCTTTTGCATTTTCCGTCCGGTACGGTCGAAGGAGGAAGCAAGACATGACACGCGACCGATCACGTCTTTTGCGTGCCACGGCTTGGGATCCCCGCACGCTTCCGTCTTTTCACGTCAGATTCGTGGGAGCGTGCAGCCCTCCTGGCATACCTACCGAGCGCACGCGTGGGAGGCACCGCCCGAGCCAGACGGCAGCGGGACGGCTCGGCAGGAAAAACCACCACGCCTGACGCCCACCAGGCAACCACCGATCGAAACGAAACGAGTAAACGACCAGGCCCAGACGCCCAGCAGCCGCGCCGCCAAAAGCGATCGCGCTCGCGCTCGCGCGGCCTCCTTCCTCCTAAATCCGGGTGAGAGAACGGGTCGTGTACCTCGGAGGCGCGGCCCCCTCGCCGAGACCCACGGGCCGTGGAGGCCGCATACCCGGCCCGTCCCGGCTCGCTCGCCTCGCCTCGTCCCCGCTCTTGGCGATCCATGGCCGCGACGGCGGCGGAGGAGGCGGAGTGGGAGGAGGAGGGGAAGCAGGGGATGAGGAAGAGGAAGCGCTACGGGCTGGTGGAGTACCGGGCGCTGCCGCCCTACCTGCGGGACAACGAGTACATCCACCGCCACTACCGTTGCGAGTGGCCGCTCCCGCAGGTGCTGCTCTCCGCCTTCTCTATCCACAACGAGACCCTCAACGTCTGGACGTGCGTAAACCCTCTCTCTCCGCCCTCCCCCCTTAATCGTTCAATTATTGTTTGTTTGGTCCAATTGGTTGATGTTAGCTACCTCGGGAGGAACTTGTTACAGATTGCAATGCTTCGAATTGTTTGGTAGTACATGGGATTTCTGGGCGTTTGTTTCATGCTTGTGCTTATTGTTTGCTTAAAGGTTTCAGAGTTCAGATTCATTATGGATTGGCGAAATATCTAGAATTTGGTAGCTTTATTCATCTAGCTGTTTTTGTCCCCTTCATGTTTGTGATGGCTCAACAAATCTTAGAATTCGTCTACCTCTGCAAGTATGCAGAGTACTTAATTGGTAGCGTCGTCCTTGCCTAAAATCTCATGGAAAAGGACTGGACCGCCAACTAATGAAAGAAGCCATCTTTCTTCGGTGGGGCATGCGTTTTTTTTTGAAACTTGTTGGCGCATTGCTGAACAACCGGACTGTAGGCCTAATATGTAAGTAATAAGCGGGGGCAAACCCAGGGATGCAAAACTCCCAATTGAGAATTAATGGCTAATTAAAATGGCATACACATGGATTGCTTGCCCGGAAAGGTCCGGCAGTTCGAGGAGTATGATTTCTGAAAATTATGGATGACAACTTGTGATATGTTATTTTGTGTAAAAGTTACATGATGCGGTCTCTCTTTTTTTCACAAATCTCCCATGCTTGGACTTGTATGTCATCAATAAACTGTTCAGGTTGGCATTAAGCCTGCCATAGTTCCTCTAAAACTTATCTTTTTTTTTTACTTACTAAAGGCTTTGTCTATGTACATTTCAGGCATCTTATTGGATTTTTCATCTTTCTCGCTCTGACCATATACACAGCAACACAAGTTCCAAACGTAGTAGATATTCAGAGCTTGCAGCATTTGCCGGATGTGCTGAGAAAGGCTGATATTCATAAGATTCAGGCGGAGCTTGTGTCATGTCTTCCATCGTTACCTCACCTTTCGGATCTACAAAAGCTGAAGGATGAGCTGAAGAGCTCTTGGAATTCTATGGAGGTTCTTCCATCTCTGTCCCGTTGGCATCTCTTGGAGTTACTCGCAAGTTGTTTGCCACACAGATTTACCCATCCCAATGAAACAAGTTTGTCTGTTCTTGTAAGTAGTCTACTACTTGCTGAATTACTTGATTACATTCTTTTACTTTTGCTATAAGAGCGCTACGCTTTGCGTTAAGGTCAGGGAGGTTAACTTATCTGAAGCTGACCAAGATTTCACTTCAAGAGGTTTATATCAGTAAAAATCTGAAAACCAATGATTACTGGAAAAGCAGTAGCATTCAGGCAGTGCCGGTTTATGAGATTAAGAACATTAGTCTCCCAGGGCCATACTACCGTATTTTTTCTGTTATATATCAATAGAAGCTTGCATTGACTTCTGCTGCTCGTTAAAAGAAAAGAACAGTAGTTTACGTATCACTCACCCAAATTAGTGAAAGTGTAATTACTAGCATTGTAGGTCAAGTCAAACTATTGGGCCTTACTGTGATGCCTTTATTTAAGATAATATTGATTAAAAATATTTTTACCTTTTAGTCGAGTTCTGGCTGGTAATTTGGTAATCTGTTCTGGTCAGATTATGCGATGCATTGCTTTTGAAAGTGGCTCATAACTTGTGTGTTCAGAACCGGAGACAACAACCTTTCTTGTTTTTATTTTGCGCAGCAAAGCATGAAGGAGGATCTAGCAAACCTGATTGCGCCGCAACTGATCACACCAATTGCGCGGTGGCCATTCTATGCCTTCTTGGGAGGAGTCATGTTCTGCCTTCTCGCCAGCAGTACTTGCCACCTTCTCTCCTGTCATTCTCGCCGCCTAGCGTACATTATGCTTCGGCTTGATTACGCAGGCATTGCAGCTCTAATCGCCACATCCTTCTACCCTCCAGTATACTATTCTTTCATGTGTTATCCCTTCTTTTGCAACATGTACCTCAGTTTCATAACCATCCTAGGAGTGGCAACTATCGCATTCTCTCTACTTCCTGTCTTCCAGAACCCCGAGTTCAGAACCATCAGAGCATGCCTCTTCTTTGGCATGGGTGCATCCGGTGTGATACCTGTTCTTCATAAGCTGGTCCTCTTCTGGCACCAACCGGAGGCATTGCACACGACCGGATATGAAGTTCTGATGGGGCTCTTCTATGGGCTGGGAGCACTGGTATATGCGACCCGGGTACCTGAGCGCTGGATGCCTGGGAAGTTTGACATCGCCGGGCACAGCCACCAGTTGTTCCACGTCTTGGTTGTTGCCGGAGCCTACACACACTACCACGCAGGGCTGCTGTACCTCAAGTGGAGAGACGTGCAGGGCTGCTGAAAGGTGTTGCATCGTTGAGGATGTGGATAGATTGTAGATTCCATGAATTCAGGCTGAAGATCATGGTCTGTTGTAAATTGTAACAGTAAACATGAACAATTGCTACAAGTCTATAAGGTAGTCGGGCTTTAATGAATAATAATCAATTGAAGACCAGTATTTATGCTATTATTACTAAATATTCGAGGTGACTGATGGGATAGTCTCCGTCCTGCTAATTCATCTATAGTTACTGGCCGGGGGCTCCTCCTTGTAGCTGTATGTGGTTCATCTTTACATCAGTGTCTTTAGTTATTTTGTCAGGTTGGAGAGAACAGGCAACATGTACAATTTATATATGTGTTTTGTGTATTGCTATGAACCAAGTGGAGTGGGCCAATGGCTAACAGCGGGGCTCTAGGTCGTACAAAGAAAGGATCATTTAGTTGGTTCCTGATGTTATCAGCAAAAAATGTTTTATACGGAGTACTAGTTACGAAAAAATTGGCGTCAGTATTGATACATGTGACCAGATATCTATATCATCTCGGAATTTGGACATGTCAAAGTCTGGATATGGATTATTAGACGGTAAAATTAATAATTTATTTATGGTGAGACTAATAATATAATATAAGATGTCACCTATCACAATTATAAACACGTGCGTGCCATATATATATAGCTATGGACCTATACGACACTTCTTGTCCAGTTAAAGACTCGTCATAAATTTTACTCTTCCTGGTACGGGCATGCCTTGCATGAAAAATATAAGCATTAAATAAAATAAAAACAAATTCATGTTAGCCTGTTCAGGTCCTGTCCGATTCGGCCTGCAATGAGTCAGGATTAAACAATTGTAGTTGACTAGGAAACCCTGTTTTTTTAAAGGGAAACTCTGTTTATATGTTTTAGAAACAGCTCCTCCAAGGTGGTAGGACCGTCCAAAATTTTTAAGTTTTTCATAAATACATCCCTAGAGGAAAGATTTTAGAATCTGGACCTTTAGCTCGGCGCAATCGATGCTGATGCCGAGCTAACACGTCCTGGTGCCAGCGTCTCTAGCGCCGAGCTCGTGGACTCGAAGCGGACGTGGAAGGTGACATGGCAAGAAGCTCGGCGCCAGTCACCCTGGCGCCGAGCTTGGCGCCGTAGATCTTGGTGCTGAGCTCGACGCCGCAGATCTTGGCGCCGAGCTCGGCGCCAGGGTGACTGGCGCCGAGCCTTTATTACGTATGGCCCCCGCCTCTCTCTTCACCTCTCGCCCAAGCAGAGCAGAGCCGAGCTTCGCCGTCGCCCGCGCACGCGCCTCGCCGAGCCCACGCACGGAAGCCCGCGCCATGCTGCCACCGCGCCACCGCGGCCGCCCCGCTCCCCGAGCCCGCCGAGCGCCACCGCGGCCGCCCCGCGCTGCGCCACCGCGGACGGCCCGCGCCCCGAGGCCGTGCAGGAGCGCCGCGCCCCACGACCGTGTCGCCCCCCACGACCGTGCCGCCCCCCGCGCCGCGCCGTTGCCTACGGCTGGCCGCGCCACCGCCGCCATCGCGCCTAGCCCCCCCGGTCCCCTCGCCGTTTCCTACGCCCGCGCCATGCCCTCTCCTCGCCTTGGCCTCGCCCCGCCTTACCGCCCTCCATCGCCGGCCGCGGCCGCCGTGCCTCCCGCGCCCGTCGAGCCGGACTCATCGCGCGGAGCGCCGGGCATCCTGCGCCCGCTGCACGCCATCGCCATCGTCGGTCGCGCCACCGCCGGCCTCGACACCTGCAACAACCGGTCCGTTGCGACTCAGTCAACGTCCGCGGATCAGTCGTTGGCAAGGTAAAAAATTTTAATATGCAATGTACCTACTTAGTTGGCATTTGTTATTTACTAGTTAATGTGATGACTCAGGTAGTTGATTTAGTTAGTGATCTAATGAGATATATATGTAGATAGATAGAAACATAGATACATAGGTACATAGATATAGTTAGATATGTACTTAGATATGTAGTTATATATTTAGTTAACTAAATATGATCTAGCTGTTTAGTGAGTACACTGTATATATATACGTAGTTATTATCTTATTTACTTAGTTTGAGTTAGAAAGTACTTGTTAGGTACTATCTATCGTCTAATTTGGACTAAAGGACTTATGTTTCGTTACGTGTTTGAACTAGATGGGCAACCTAGTGACCATATATCATGGAGGCACCATTGAAAGCGATCGCTATGGATATGTTGAGTTTGTTGACATGCAAAGCGTGCCTGTGCTATTCAATGATAGACCTTCATTTAGTGAGATGGTTACAAGGACTTAGGAGGAGCTGCATTGCCTTGGAGATGATGGCATTGCAGTTGATGGTGTACTGCACCTAGGTTCTCCTCCCAACATCCTTAGGCGAATTATCTCAATTTGTTGTGCGGATCAGTGGGAGAACTATGTGAGATCGGCTATGAAGAGCCAGCTGTAATGTTTGGATGTGGTTGTGTGTCGGGTGTTAGTTGATCCCATCCCTCATGGGTTTTCCCCACCAATGGATCAGCAGGCACACATCGACCCTCCCATTCCAGAACCTTATATGGATGTGGAGATTGTATCTACGGTTTTCGATGCTTAATCTGCCCCCAATGCGGTAGATGGAGATGCTTGTCAGACTCATGTTTTCATGGCAGATCCTCTTCATGAGATCCCTTTGACACATAATCATCTGAGTAAGTGTCTTAACCGCATGATTTTTGGGAGCTTATCCCCTTCCTTACATCTATTTCTTTCATTCTTTCCTCATTTCTCTACTTATGTTGTAGGAGACATTCCTAAGAATGTGGATGCGCCCCCCTATTGCTGTGCAAGTGCACTTTAGAGATGGATTCCATGGCTCTAATAGTATTGAAATTATGAATGATTCGGAGCCATATGAGATGGCAAGAGCTCTTGATTCTGATGATGATCGCCCTATTGGAGAGCTGACAGAGAGTGAGGTTGAGATGCTGAGGCGTATCTTTCTCGGCCATCGTGATCCAAGACTTCACGAGTTCAGCGATCTTGCTCATTTCGATCAGGCGTGTGCAGAAGGATGTGATGATGAGCTCCTAAGGCCGGCCCTAACATGGTAATTAAGAATGGGAGGGTGTTCAATGACCTCCCTGCATTGAAGAGGTGGTTGCAGGCTTTTGTAGTGATACGAAAGAGACCTTACAAGGTATTGCATTCATATGTGGAGCACTGTTACACAGTTGTGTGTGACAAGGAACGCTGCCCATGGAGGGTTTGTGCAATGAAGCAACAGGTCACCGAAAAATGGAAGATCACAAAAGTTGTCAGACCATACAATTGTGCTGACCATGAGCTGACACTGAGGCATCGGTAGTTGACATCTACCCTCATTGCCAAGCGGTTGATGGGAATTTTGTAGGGAGAACCCAACATGAAGGCGAGGACAATTATTAGGACCATTGAGGCGTTGTATGGTGGTTATGTGATAACTTATAGTAAAGCATGGAGGGCTAAGCAGCGAGCATGGAAGATGATATATGGGGACTGGGAGGATGGGTATGAGCAACTGCCAGTTCTTTGCAATGCAATCAAAGCGGTGAATCTAGACATGCATTATGAGTACATCCCAAAACCAAATGCATGGAAGGATGGGAGGCAGATATTCTTCCATGCTTTCTGGTGCTTCCCTCAGTGTGTCGAGGCCTTTAGGCACTGTCGTCCCGTCTTCTCCATTGATGGTACGTTCTTGATTGGCAAATATCAGGGCACACTTCTTATAGCCATATCCTATGACGCGAACAACAAGTTGGTTCCTTTGGCATTTGCTTTGGTTGAGAAGGAGAACAATGATAGTTGGGGATAGTTATTGAGGCTAGTCCAGAAACACGTGGTTGGGCCTGGCAGGGAGGTTGGCGTCATATCTGATAGGCACCAGGGCATACTTAATGCCGTGCGAGAGCAGATAGAGGGGTATGTACCTTTGCACCATCATTGGTGTACTCGACACCTTGCTAAGAATCTACTCCGGAAGGATGGTGTGAATGGTAACTTTGATCTGTTATAGGAGGGTGCTCGACATCTTGAGGACAAGTACTTTTAGAAAAAGTTGGAGCAGGTTAGAACCGCATCAAACGCAGAAGGTAGACAATGGCTCACAAGTTTGATGAGGGATTTGGAGAAATGGACGAGAGCTCATGATGCCAGTGGATGGAGGTATGAGTTTCAGTGCAGCAACATGGCAGAGTCATTCAATAAGTTGCTATTGGGGATACGTGGTATGCCCGTGAATGGAATCGTTCAATTCACCTTCTATAAGCTTGTTGCTTGGTTCAACGATAGACACGCCCATGCATTGCAGTTGTGGAGTGATGGAGAGATATGGGCTCTGAAACCAAAGGCACACCTAGAGAAGGTAAAAGAAAGGGCTGGCACACATGAGGTTACATGCTTTGACCATGCCACAGGGACTTATCAGGTCAAGCATAGGGGCGGTACAACATCCGATGGCGAGGTCTAAGAGTCGAGGATGCATGTGTCTATCCTCCAAGATTTCAAATGCACTTGTGGTAAAACAAGGCAGTACCACTTTCTATGTTCTCATTTGGTGGCAGCAGTTAGGCATCGCAACTATAATATTGAGATCAGGATACCTCACAAGTTTAGTGTCGACACACTTATGCACACATGGAGCCCTCGCTTTGTGCCTTTCCGGGACCCTAGAGAGTGGCCTCCATATGATGGGCCAAAGTATATTACTGATCTAGTTTACCATTGGAACAAGCGTAGATCAAGGCAGAGGACGAGGCACCGAATGATTATGGATCAGATACCTAGAAGAACGAGGCATGGGAGAGGAACTCCATTTATTACTGACTCCGAGCAGTACGAGTGCGGCAAGTGTGGTAGACTTAGCCATAATTCATGAAGTTGCCATTGGCGGATTAGTGAGGTGCGACTATTGGTTGATTTTATTATTTTATATTTGTCGTATTCATTTAATTAATTATGCATGTCTCAATTTATGCTTGTATTTGTGTCAATTACTTATACATTTCTAAGTTCATGTTTCATTGTACATTGAATTTCTAATTCATTCACTTTTTTGTAGGATGGCGCAATTCCACCTGCTCGACTCGACGTACAAGGCGACCCACCGAGAACGTCTCATAGCGCTGGGGCAGGTAATAATCTATAAGTTTTGTTCAAAATTTAGTGAGCGTACATGTGTTCGTGAAGTAATAGGAGATTATGTTTTATTCGATGCAGGACCTTCCGCTCCTTCATCCTAGAACCCACAGTGGGTTCTTGGACATGCGGTACGATAATAGGTACACTCCTTTCCTGCAAAGAGCTGGCCTAGATGTCATCTCTTTTCAAGTTCATCATGGGTTGCCCAAGTTCAACTCAGTGGCCATAACTGTGTTGGTTGACAGGTATTAAATTAAATCATTGCCTCCATTCATGGCCATTTGTTTATGCACTTGACTTTTTGACAAGTAATCTTGCTTTTTCTAAAATGTAGGTGGTGGCCAGAGACTCACAGCTTCCACTACCTTTCGAAGAGATGACAGTCACGCTCTAGGACTGTCAGAAGATGCTAGGCCTAAGGATTCACGGCAACCCAGTCACCGAGCAGTGTAGGTCAGAGGGCTGGAGAGCATGAGTGGAGGCCTTCCTTGGGTGTGAGCTTAGCGAGAAAGGGGCTTGCACTTCTGGAGTTCTCATTTCCTGGCTACGGGAAGAGTTCGCACAGTGCCCCGAGGAGGCAGATGAGGAGACGGTTGGGTACTACTATAGGGCGTGGATCCTACACCTATTTGCCTGCATTCTCTTCCCTGATGCCATGGGTGATAGTGCGTCCTAGATGTGGGTCCACTGCCTCAGTGACTAGGACTAGCTAGGTCACTACAGCTGGGGCTCTACAGTCTTGTGTTTTCTATACTGGCAGCTATGCGAGGGGTGTCGTCGGTCTTTGTCCAACATGTCACTTGGTGGATGCGTGTACCTGTTATAGCTGTGGATGTGGGCTCGTCTTCCAGTTGGCCATCCAGAGGTTCTGGCTTGTCGTGAGTGGTTCCAAGGTCAGCCTCCAAGTCAGCAGCTGACGTGGGCATACCTTTGGGACCGGGTCAGAGTTCTGTATGCGAGGTTAGACCAGGCGTACATTGAGTTCACGAATGAGCTAGACACACTGATGGCGTCTAGTGTAATTAAATTTTATTTCTCATGCTGGTTTGAAAAGGATTAGTATACCATCTAACATTTTGTTTGGACATGTTGCAGGTGGAGTGGGAGCCATATGGTGGAGAGGGCGTACTTCCTTTTCAGTTGAGCAATGTTTGTCGATTCGACATCGACTTCTATAGGATGAGGTGCCCTCTAATCTGCTTCTATGCTATCGAGTTCCACCTATCAGATAGAGTTGCACACCAATTTGGAGTGAGACAGCTTTAGCCTACGGCTCCATTCTCGACTGACGTTGACTTACACAAGTAAGTGTTTTGATATTTCAAATGTCTCATGATGGTCCATTTCTATTAATATGGTGACATGTACATAAATTCAAGTAACGATGACATACGTGCAGGTTGGATCGTCAGAAGAACAGGAAGATTTTTGACTAGGAGAAGCACCACTAGTCCTACATTGAGCAATGAGAGGAGATGCACGACAATGTGGATGACAACAATGAGCCACACACGAACCGTGAGTTCAGGCGGTACCATGCTTGGTACCAGTGTGCGACACGTTGCAGGCTGAGGGAATAGTGGACAGAAGATGACTACGCCGACATCAAGTCCTCCGACGATGAAGACACGACGTATGACCAATCTACTCATGCAGGAAGGCAAGTGGAGGCAGGACCGATCTTGGATAGAGTGGTAAGCCAATTTCCTTATTTTTCTACGTTAAGTTGCATAATAATACATTAGGCGTTCTTGGACCAACATTAGGAGTTATTTATTTTAGTTAGTGCCACCTTCGAGCCGTATCACCCTTATAATATGTTAGATTCTTGTATAAAAGGAAACAAAACCTATTGCTATCTATTCAGAAGTATTATTACTAAGAACTTTGTTGCAGGGCAATACACTCAAATGCTCCGTTGAAGAGATTGAGCGCATTCGACCGAGAGTCAGGGATGACTACATGCTTAGATTCCTAGACGTAAGATTAAAAATATTCTTTCAAACATATCATTAATATGTTAGATTCTTTCAGTTAACATAATTTTGTACAACAGAGGTTGTCACGTTGGCTACGCCGTATGGCTGGTCGTTGTGGTTGCAGGACAGACACGACGCAAGATGTGTATGTTCCTTCCACAGGCAGAGGAGGCTTGGGTTCCTCTAGCCAAGCAGCTATAGGGGACAGGGATGAGGACAAGGAAGATGACGACGATGTGGATAAGAGGCACGAGGAGCTTGGCCCCTCTTAGCTCCATGATGCTCCCTCGACTCATCCTACACCGCCTCCAAGCACTAGGTGACGCCGCCCGTGTGACCCTTACACTCCAGGTACGAGCGCTCTCGGTCACAAGGGTAAGGGAAAGAGTAGGAGGCAGTGAGGGTTGTGGTAGATGTTAGTATGCACTATTATGGATTTTGTATTTACTTTTCTATAACTATTTGGGACTGTATGGACATTGTAGACTATTTGGACTGTGCAGGACATGTTATGTTGGTTGTGATGTTCGTTGTGGTTGCATTTTGCTCCTTGGATGATTAAATGTTTGGAATATATAATGATGTATCTATTTGTAACTGTGGATGCTCCTAAAACAAGGGAAACTCTTGTGAATTTTTTTCTTGAATCATTATGATACTACACTGTTAGAAGGCATAAATATAGTACACAGATTAAATATAAATTTATTAGAATGTGTATAGTCCAATCGTATCGTACATACGCTTTGTAGATGAATCTAGGGTTACCAAGCAATAGTGAACGAATCTAGACTTTTCAGACAATAAAAATATACTTTTTAGATACAAGGACAGCAGTGATTTATCACTTCACTGACATAGTACTGGCATGCAAGGAAGCACAACTCCACTATATCTCCACCATCCATCTTATGACTGTTTGATCTAAGGGCTAAGGTGAAGAGGCACACGGATCGCTGACATGGCACATTGAGAGGCATCCATTCCTCCTCTCAACCTATAAATAACCCCTTACTCCCTCTCATTCACACACACAACAAGGAAGAAGAACACTCCTCAGTATTTTCTTTCATTGCAGTACCAATGTCTGGAGGGTCGTCTCGAGGGAGAGGAAAGGGGAAGGGAACTACCATTAGGTGGGAGGGTCCACTTGGTCCCAATTTCTTTGAGGAAGCTCTTTATGAGAGGTTTCTAGTTGAGAGCAAAAGTGATTCCACCAAAGAGGCACCACTGAGAGGATACGATGAAAGGAAAGAAGAGTGACCAAAATGCATGCATGGTGAGGACTGCCTAGTGTAGATGTTCACTAAGGGAATAGATGGAGGTCGTCGTTTCTTCAAATGCCCATGAGCATGGGTAATTGCTATTACTATTTGTTTCTTCAATATGTTCCTCTTCTATATAACTTACACGACATACTTATTGTAGTCTTCCTTGGCTGAAGAAAACTACGGGTTCACTAGGTGGGTCGATCCTCGACCTATTTATCCGCATGAGGAGTACATCTATGTGGCAGAACCGCCCGAAATAGCATACTTAAGGAGGCACTCGTCTTCCACTAGACACTAAGCACCTCGAAAGAAGGCTACAACGAGCGGTGTCCATCGGGCACACCCCATGGGAGAACCCGAAAGATCCACATTTTTTCCAAGGATCCAATAATGAAAATGAGTTACAATACCAGTTCATTGAATACATCAAAGTTTCTTAAAAAGTACATTATTACAATACCAAATACCAGAGTGCGGAATGATAACAGTAGAATTTTAAAAAAAAATAACATTTAGCGGTAGGGCGAGGATTCCGTCTGAGCCCACCAGAAGGATCCTCCACACAAAGACACTCTTCAAGCATCACCTACAACAGGGGTAAATAAATCCTGAGTACACAATGTACTCGCAAGACTTATCCGACTGGTGAGAATAATTTCCCGACTCCAAGGAATATGATAGGCTTTATGGTTTGCTAGTTTTCTTTAGCAGAAAGCAATACTAATAGTGAGTCCTTATTTATGTATTATTATTATCGGTCGTATTAAGTTATCATCTAGTCAGTCTATATAAGCACCTATTCTATTTTCAAGCAACGGTTGAGCAATCAGTTATACTTCTTCTCCTTTCCACTTTCAGTTCTTACTATGATGCTAAACCGCAGACAAGCCATACCAGATTTCTCGGTGATTCGCGAATCAATGTGCCCAGCTGGGTGCCCCGAAACATATGCCCCGCTTGTACCCTAGGCACAAGTAGGACTAACTCGTCATCCTCCTGTCCTAGGTGTCTAGGTCCCCATCCAAACTTGGACTCCAAGCCTCCACATCCTGAGTCTCGGACTCCGTGTGGTGCAAGGACCTCCACCATCCCCACCTCCAATCAGTCGGTCTGGAAAGAGCCGGATTCACAACAAGAGAGCAACAAGTTTTACCTGCGCCCATACCCAAGTATGCGCTCGGGACAATAATCTGTGACTTGCCTAGAGTCATATGCAACAACCGGTCCTTAATCAACACGGACAGGGAAAGAGTGTAACCAAGTCATGCCCTGTTGGCCGTAGGACACAACCCCTTACACCCACCAGTACCCAATCCATATCCCTTGCCGGTCACCATTTTTCCTTTCCACCATTTTATCATGAGTGTTCATATTTTATCACCTATGTGCAAGTAACGGCAGGTTACTCACGCTACCGATATCCTGAGCATAACAACTACTTGACCTGTACTAGTAGGACTCATAGGTAGATATATTTATGCATGTAGTTTCTATAAAATGCCTGTAACATAAATGCACATCATATATATATATATTCGGTGATCATAAAAATATGGGTTATGCTCCGGGGCTTGCCTTGGGCAGGCGTCGGGTCAGCAGGGTGAGCACCAATAGGCTCCTGGGCTTCCTCCTGTGCGAAGATCTCCTCCTCATACTCCTCGATCACCTCATCGTACTTCGGCTCGCTGACGGGCACGAAGTCTACCGGTTCGTGCTCTACATGAAATGATGATGCAATGTTTAACAATATGACAACATCAATTCTTAACCCAAAAGCACATCTATTAAACTACTAAGTGGGGTTTACCTACTAAAGGCTAAGCTATGTACCGTCACTACTAACAAGTATGAAACATAACCTACATTCTTATAGCAACTACAAGTATTGCTACTCCTAATACCGATTTAATCGAGGTACGATAAAACAAGAGTAATAGCTATTTTATTTAACACCCAGTCTATGGCTACAAAATTTACAGCAAGTACCTAATAACCTAACAAGTCTACTATAGAATTTTCATGTCTATAGCTATCACAAATTACCCACAAATATTCCTACAAGTATTAATCTATCTAATTTTAGTACTCTAGTTTTGAATTTATGATCCAATACTCGCCACAACTAATTGCATTCTAATTGAACTAACAAGTAGACGGTACTTTTGCGAACCTAACAAAACTAGTCTCACTATTTTTGAACAACTACTCAATTTACTATGATTTATCGAAGTTCAATTCATAACTAAAATAAATAAACATTTCTTATTTACTGGAATTAAGAAAACCGAATTCTACTCCTAGGCCCAACACGCGCTGGCTCGGCCCATAATAGCGTGACACGCGTCAGCGCAGCGCGGCCCACGCGCTCTCCCACCCGCGCGTGCCAGTAGGCCTCCGCGCGGCCCAACACCGGTGGCCCAACATGGAATCACGCGTGCGTCTGGCGCAATCGCAAATAAGACCTCGATCTATTCAGTATTCACAACGAGCTCTTGGACACTATTTCACCAGTCTAAGGTTTTACAGCTGCACCCTCCCCTTTTACATTCTTCACCTTGGTGATGTCCTCGGCAGTCGTGCGCACGCTGGCGCGACACAGCAGGCACCGAGCGACCACGCCGGAGCCACCCGAGCCTCCCAGACCTAGCTAAGGAGTCGATGAGTACCTCCACAGCAACGCATGGCGTCTGGAAGCAGTACGGCTAATAGGGGCATAATCCCAGATTCCCTCCCCGGCGGTGAGCTCTAACCTACAATGGCGGATATGTTCCCGTGAGCTACAGCGCAAACGAAGCAAACCCAATACCCAGCGAGCTCGAGGTACTACCCATGGAGGCCCTAGAGGTGACAGTCTGGCTGAAGAAGGCCTGAGTTGAGTTGGCCATGTGCACACCGACGAGGCGACAACGCCCGGTGATGGCACGGCCGCGGCGGTGGTGGCTGGCCTGCTGTAAAGCTACGGCTGAGGTGCACGGGGTGCTTAGGAGGGTATGGCTAAGCTGAGGGTGCATTGAATTGCTACAAGGTGCTCAGAGTGGCTGGCTTGCCGTCGGGGGTGTTCGTCCGGTCTTAAGGACCCGATGGCACGGCATTAAGAAATTGGAGCACAGGACGGTGAGAACTATAGCATGGTGGGGTAGGCTGGATGACCGGATGCCTAGCGGAGCTACGGGCGAGACCAATCAAAGTACGGTACTATAACCACGACGAATTTGAAGAAGCCGCCCCAGTGGCCATGGAGACAGCGGAGACAGAGGAGTCTTAGCGAGGCTTGGCTTGGAGCGGCTGTGGCTGTCAACGCAACAAGCCAACACATACCACGATGGGGGACAACAGGATGTGCCCCAGGTTACTGTCAGTGGCGGATGTAGTATAGGTGCATGGGGGTACAGCTGTACCCCCAAAAATTCTATAGAAACACTAAGTATATGTACCTATAATATTTAATTATGTAAAACATTATCAAATAACAAATTCTTGAGCTCAAGTACTCATCTAAGATGATGGACTATAGCTCTTTCTTCTAAAGCCTGGGAATCCAAAGTTAACCTGTGCACAAACACAAGTATAAGATAAATACGAACGAGTTTTGCTAAAAAAAAGATAAATATGAAAACGAATTAATTGGACAGTTTTTTTTGGAAAAGTTGACTCTTTTTCCTTCCAAACCATCATTATAGTTTTAATTCGTGAAGTTTGAGTCTTGATTTTGTTTCATAATCAGACAACTTTTGGAAAGAAAAGTCATCTGTAGATTACTCGACAAATAAATAATTTTACTTTTGTAGGACATTGTGGTATTAACAGAAACAATGATCTAACATTTTTAATATATTACTCTATATACAAAGCACAAAAGATTTCTTGGTCTACCCTGAGTCAGCAAGAAACTAATATGCATATGAAGACCTTGGCAATGACTATATCTGTATACTCCTAGATGAATGTTGGTTAATTGTATCCTTAGAGCATCGATCTCCAATAGTCTTTGTAAAATTTACTCTCTAAATCATCATTTGGAGAGTTATTTTATGAAAAACGCTTTCTATATCTCTGTACACTCCGCCAGCTTTTCTATAAATCATATGAAAGATATACAATCTTTTGGAGTTGCTCTTAGTGAACTGCATCACTTAGATCATTTATATCATTAGCAAATTGTGTCACTTAGGTCCGTACCCCTATGACTGAAATCCTAGATCCGCCACTGGTTACTGTCCACGTGGCCACAGCTGCAAGCCAACGAGACTTGGCATGGCATCGTAGCGGGCACATGGAAGGGATGGCGGAGCAGGCTGTCGTCCGCCGCACGAGCAGCCAAGGGGAGTCAACGGAGCAGTGCCAGGCTTGGCCACTGGTGGCATGTAGCGCGTGACCCAGTGCGCCTCTGGCCAAAGCAGGGCGGACATGGCGCGATAGAGCACAACTAACGTCCTGGGCATAGCGCGTCAGCTGGCGAGGTGACCCACGCGCCAGCGAGGGCAGCAAGCGGCCAAGGCAGTAGCGTAGGGCCTACTCGCGTCGCATTCTCGGTGGCATAAAGATGTGGCCTGCGCTTCCATGCGCAGGGTGAGCCAGCCACGACGGTAGGTGAGCAGCGATGGTGGTCGCGACCAGCAGTGGCGGTAGGCGGCCTTGGCACGCAGCACAAGGGCCATGCACGAGCACAGGCGTGGCAGTGGAGCGCAGCCGGCGCGGTAGCGTGTGTGGCCAGCGCGGCGGTGCGCGCTGGCAAACCAGCAGCGTGCCAAGCCAAGCGGTGACCGCGCCCAGAGCTAAGTCCCATGCCGTGCACGCTTCTTAAAGCAGCTTGAAAACTTGTACACGATGCTCCAAAAGCCGAACCAACTATTCGATGCACAAGAGGGTACGTTGGGCTATCGATCGGAGTTAAGATCTTGTACCACTTCCTAAGCCGATCGCCCAACAAATATCGCCAAAGGTGGCTTCGTCGACCCCTTTGTAAACCTACGCGAAACGATGTCACTCTGAACGATTTCGCGTCGAATCCCCATTTTGACCTATGGAATGTACCAGTTAGTTATCCATGTCCTCGATCTCACATGTTTATCACCGTTCACAAAACATTTTATAACATTTTTGTTTGACGACAATTCGATTAAAATACCGAGCAATATTATGTGACGCAAAATGTACCCTTTGTTTCATGTTTCATATAAATGTTTCAAGGACTGAACATTGCTTTATAATTCCTGTTATACACATATCACATAAACGTGATGCTCATGCGATGTTTTAACAAAGCAGTACAACGTAACACCGAGGGTGTTACAACCTACCCCCCTAAAATAAAATCTTGACCCGAGATTTCATGTGCCTAGTGTGAGAAAGAGACAGAGAATACATTTTGACATAGCAACTAACTATCAGAACTTGAGAGGAGGTGGGGGTAATGCTTTAATAAGTAGCTCTCTTGCTCCCAAGTGGCCTCATCTTCTGAATGATTTTGCCATTGCACCCTATAGAATTTTATCACACTATTCTTGGTTACTCTTTCTTTCTCATCTAAGACTTTCACAAGATGCTCAACATAAGACAGATCAGGTCGGAGCATAAGTCCTTCAATTTCCACAGCTTCTTCAGGTACCCGTAGACATTTCTTCAATTGTGAGACGTGAAACACATTATGAGCCGCTGATAGGATTTTAGGAAGTTGGAGACGATAAGCAATGGGGCCACATGGCTGCAACACCTTGTATGGACCCACATATCGAGGGGCTAGCTTGCCATGGACACCAAACTGGTGCACCCCTCTCATAGGAGATACTTTGAGATACACATAATCCCTAGCTGCAAACTCCAAAGGCCTTCTTTGTTTGTCTACGTAAGCCTTTTGTCGGCTCTGAGCTGCCTTCAAGTGGTCATGAATAATATTTACTTTCTCTCAAGCCTCTTTTATGAAATCAGGCCGGAAGTACCCATGGTCTCCTACTTCAACCCAGTTCAGTGGTGTTCTACACTTCTGCCCATATAAAGCTTCAAATGGTGCCATGCGGATGCTCTCTTGGTAGCTGTTATTATATGAAAATTCAACTAACTTCAAACACTTATCCCACTTCTCAGGAAAAGAAATGGTACAAGCCCTCAACATATCCTCGAGCACATGGTTCACCCTTTCAGTTTGACCATCAGTTTGTGGGTGGTATGCTGAGCTTCTAAGAAGATGAGTACCCAGACATCCCTGGAGTTGCTCCTAGAAGTGAGAGACAAAAACTAATCCTCTATCAGAGATGATAGTAAGAGGAACTCCATGTAGGGTCACAATCTGATCGAAATATATTTCAGCATACTTCTTAGCAGTGTATCTAGTGTCCACGGGGATAAAGTGAGCAGACTTGGTGAGACGGTCCACAATGACCCAGATAGAATCGTAGCCTGTGGATGTGCGGGGTAAACCCACAATGAAATCCATGGAAATATCCTCCCATTTCCAAATAGGAATGGGCAAGGGCTGCAGATATCCAGGAGTACGCATATGATCTGCCTTGACTCTACCGCAAGTGTCACACTCCGCAACATACTAGGTGATGTCTTGCTTTATGTAGAACCACTAGTACAATTGGCACAGATCATGGTACATCTTGTTGCTGCTAGGATGGATATACATCTTTGAATGATGGGCTTCATTCAAAATCTTTCTTTTTAGCTCTTCATTGGAGGGAACCACCAGTCTATCCTTATATCTCACCACTCCATGTTCATCAACACTAAAATGAGGGCCACACCCTTCAGCCATCAACTTCCTAATGTGAGGAATCTCTTCGGGGTCTTCCTTCTACTCCCGAATAATCTGTTCCAGCAATTTTGAGGTAAATGCAATATGAGCTAACACCTCTGTGTGGTTGAGAGACAAAGGTATTTCCTCAACCTGATGTGACTTACGGCTCAAAGCATCTGCTACAACATTGGCCTTTCCTGGGTAATAATGGACTTCCAAATTATAATCTTTTATCAACTCTAACCATCTCCTTTGCCTCATGTTCAGCTCAGACTGAGTGAAAATATACTTGAGGCTCTTATGGTCTGTAAAGATATGCACTTTGTTGCCCAACAGATAATGCCTCTAAATCTTTAGAGCGTGGACCACGGCAGCAAGCTCTAAGTCATGAGTGGGGTAGTTCACCTCGTGCTTCTTCAGTTGGCGCGAAGCATAAGCTATCACATGCCCATCTTGCATAAGCACACACCCCAACCCCATCTTCGAGGCATCACAGTATACATCAAAGGGCCTATCAATATCTGGTTGGGCCAATACAAGAGTAGTGGTTAGAAAAGTCTTTAGAGATTGAGAAACTTCTTCACAAGCTGGACCCCTATCAAACCTAGCCTCTTTCTAGAGCAGCTTGGACATGGGCTAGGCTATCTTGGAGAAATTAGGAATGAAACACCGATAGTATCTAGCTAGACCAAGGAACTGACGGGTCTGGTACACAGACTTGGGAGATTTCCAATCCAATATATCTTGCACCTTGCTGGGATCTACAGAAATGCCTTCCGATGTCAACACATGCCCCAAAAACTACACTCAATCTAACCAAAACTCACACTTGCTGAATTTAGCATATAGCTTGTGCTCCCTTAGTCGAGTTAGTACTATCCAGAGGTGTCAGGCATGCTCTTCATCATTCTTGGAGTAGATCAGGATGTCATCAATGAAAACCACCACAAACATATCTAGCTCTGGCATGAAAACTAAATTCATCAGGTACATAAAGAAGGCAGGAGCATTGGTAAGACCAAAAGACATCACTAGGTATTCATACAGCCCATACCTAGTAGAGAAAGCTATCTTTGGTATATCATATGGCCTAATCTTGATCTGATGATAGCCCGATCAAAGATCTATCTTTGAGAACACCTTGGCACCAGCTAATTGATCAAACAAAGTATCTATGCAGGGCAAGAGATACTTGTTCTTAACTGTTACCGCATTAAGGGGGCAGTAATCCACACACATCCGCAAGGTACCATCCTTCTTCTTCACGAAAATAGCCGGTCAACCCCATGGTGAAGAACTTGGGCGGATGAAACCTTTGTCCATCAATTCTTCCAGTTGCTTCTTCATTTCTGCTAGTTCCCTTAGAGCCATGCGGTACGGGCGTCTAGAGATGGGAGCAGTACCGGGCTCAAGCTTAATGAATAATTCTACCTCTCAGTCCGGTGGCAACCTAGGAAGATCTTTAGGGAAAACATCTAGGAACTCACAAACCACAGGGATGGAGGTAAGAGCAGGAGAGGCTTCAGCATGGGCAACAACAGGTAAAACTGGATCCGAGGGTACAATAAGAGACATCCTATCCTCAGAAGAAGGAAGCCATAACTCCACACTTCTCCTCTGCATATCCAATACTACCCCATACACTCGCAACCAGTTCATTCCAAGAATAGCATCCATGCCTTGCCTAGGCATGACCACGAACTGAAGGCGGTAAGTGTGGGTGGCTAATACCAAACTTACTGTATCCATGCGGGTATTGATGAACATTTGTGACCCTACAGTACGAGTCTTATAGGCATATAGTATAGCCATAAGTGATAAGTTGTGCCGCTCTACAACCCCATGCTCATAAAGGAATGTGATGCACCAGAATCGAACAACACCAAAGCTGGATGGGAGTTGATGGTAAACATACCAGCCATAACTGCCTCCTGCTGCACAACCCGCTCAACATCTGTGAAGTGCACCTGGCTGGACCTACTGGGCACTTTCTTCTTGATGATGGTCCTCTTGATAAGCCTAGAATTTGTGGACGGTTGAGATGACTGAACTGACTGATGTTGGGGACACTCCCTGGCATAGTGGCCATCTTTGCCACACTTGAAACAAGCACCTGGCTTGTTCCCAAACCTTTGACGAGGTGGGACCTGCTATCCCTAAGACTGCTGAGGCTACACCTGCTGCTGAGGTGCACGGTACTGTGTAGAGAAAGCTTGCAAAGTCTACTGGGGTTGCCGGAATGAAGGCCCGCTGGATGGTTGATAGGGCCCCCGCCAGACTACCTATACCATCTATGTGTGAGGGTGGCTAGAGGATCCAGCTGCCACCCGCTTCCTCTTCCAATCAGCCTGAGACTCCCACCGAAAACCCTCAATAGCAATGGTAGCATTCATCAGAGCCCCAAAGGTCTGATAGTTCGTCGTGTAGAGCTTTTCCTGAAGAAGGGGAGTCAGACCACGAAAGACGCGTTCCCTCTTCCTGTCATCAGTATCCACCTGACTACCAGCATACTGAGCCAAGTGATTAAACTTGTTCACATATTCCATCACTGTCCTATTCCCTGGTGCAGCTCTAGGAACTCCATCACCTTCTGGTTGATGACACCAGTAGGGATAAAGAACTCTTGGAAGGTGGTGGAGAACTCCTACTAAGTTGCCGGATGATCTGGCTGCTCCGTGGCCTAGAAGGTCTCCCACCAAGCACCTGTGGACCCCAAAAGCTATTGTGCCATAAAGTTCACCTTCTGCTCGTCGGCCACTCTGAGGAGCCAAAACTTATGTTCCATAGTGCGAAGCTAGTGCTTCGCCTCCAGAGGCTCATCAGATGGGGTGAAGGTGGGTGGATGAGTCTTGAGGAAGTCCTGGTAGGAGGACAGTCCCTTAGGACGATGGGCACCACCCCGTTCCCACCGTGACCCCCGTGGCCTCCGCGGGCGAGGCCCACGACAGCCTGTGCCATAATGTCCAGGGCACGAGCTGTTTCCTGGCGAGCAGCAGCTGACTCCTGGTGAGTAGCCAACAGCTCTGCCATTATCTCCGCGGGAGTCATCGGCAGAGGTGGTGGTGGCGGCGGGAAAGGATGAGGAGCCAGAGGTGGAACCTCCTGACCTCCCCCGTTGCTGCGCTCAATGGCCCTACCACTGTCACCCTGGCCCTCGTGAGCCACCTTAGAACTGGTGCTCCCGTGTCCAGACCTTAGATTCATCTGTAAGAGAGATGAACCATCCATTAGAACACCTTCCCGGATCAGAAGCAAGGAATTAGGGGAATGATAGCACATTTATTAAAGCATTACGTTAGTTAGTCCTATCAATTTACTAATTCAATTATACATGAAGGGGGATTTCAATAAGATGCTAATATCATGATGCATGCTTCGACCTACACGTTCACTCAAGCCGAAATATAGCGGCATTCGTATAATTTTCGGCACACCGCACACTCACTTTCCATATATTACGTGATTTCTTACGCAACGTAAGTCAGTGTACCTGTAGAAAATTTATTAGATAAAACTAGTGCCGCTATCCTAGATAGACCATATTGCTAGGGTTTATACTTATTTACCTAATAAAATCGCACTCTACTTTTCTCAAAACTTTTGTTGGTCAATTTTTAAGTTTTTGAAAAAGGGTGATGAACTCGTAACCATTATTGGCTCTGATACCAACTGTGGCAGAACTGCCTGGAATAGCATACTTAAGGAGGCGCTTGTCTTCCACCAGACACTAAGCACCTCGAAAGCAAGCTACAGCGAGCGGTGTCCGTAGGGCACACCCTAAGGGAGAACCCGAAAGATCCACATTTTCCCTAAGGATCCAATAATGAAAATGAGCTACAATACCAGTTCATTTCATACATCAGAGTTTCTTAAAAAGTATATTATTACAATACCAAATACCAGAGTGCGGAATGATAATAGCGGAATTTAAAGAAAATAACATCTAGCGGTAGGGTGAGGATTCCGTCTGAGCCCACCAGAAGGATCTTCCACACAAAGAAACTCTTCAAGCATCAACTGCAATATGGGTAAATAAACTCTGAGTACACAATGTACTCGCAAGACTTATCCGACTAGTGGGAATAAGTTCCTGACTTCAAGGAATATGATAGGCTTTATGGTTTGCTTGTTTTCTTTAGCAGAAAGCAATACTAATAGTGAGTCCTTATTTATGTATTATTATTATCTGTCGTATTAAGTTATCATCTAGTCAGTCTATATAAGCACATGTTCTATTTTCAAGCAAGGGTTGAGCAATCAGTTATACTTCTTCTCCTTTCCACTTTTAGTTCTTACTATGGTGCTAAACCGTAGACAAGCTGTACTAGATTTTCTGACGATTCATGAATCAATGTGCCTAGCTGGGAGCCCTGAAACACACGCCCCGCTTATACCCTAGACACAAGCAGGACTAACTCATCACCCTCCTGTCCCGGGTGTCTAGGTTTCCATCCAAACTTGGACTCCAAGCCCCCACATCCTAAGTCTCGGACTCCGTGTGGTGCAAGGACCGCCACCATCCCCGCTTCTAATCAGTCAGTCCGAAAAGAGCCAGATTCGCAACAAGAGAGCAACAAGTCTTCCCTGCGCCCATACCCAAGTATGCGCTCGGGACAATAATCTGTGACTTGCCTAGAGTCATATGCAACAACCGGTCCTTAATCGACACGGACAGGGAAAGAGTGTAACTAAGTCATGCCCTGTTGGCCGCTGGACACAACCCCTTACACCCACCAGTACCCAATCCATATCCCTGCCCGGTCACCATTTTTCCTTTCCACCATTTTATCATGAGTGTTCATATTTCATCACCTATGTGTGAGTAACGGTAGGTTACTCATGCTACCGATATCCTGAGCATAGCAGCTACTCAACCTGTACTAGTAGGACTCATATGTAGATATATTTATGCATATAGTTTCCATAAAATGCCTGTAACATAAATGCACATCATATATATATTCGGTGATCATAAAAATATGGGTTATGCTCCGGGGCTTGACTTGGGCAGGCGCCGGGTCAGTAGGGTCAGCACCAACAGGCTCCTAGGCTTCCTCCTGTGCGAAGATCTCCTCCTCGTACTCCTCGATCACCTCGTCGTACTCCAGCTCGCCGACGGGCACGAAGTCTACCAGTTCGTGCTCTACATGAAATGATGATGCAATGTTTAACAATATGACAACAACAATTCTTAACCCAAAAGTACATCTATTAAACTACTAAGTGGGGTTTACCTACTAAAGGCTAAGCTACATACCATCACTACTAACAAGTATGAAACATAACCTACATTCTTATAGCAACTACAGGTATTGCTACTCCTAATACCGATTTAATCGAGGTACGATAAAACAAGAGTAATAGCTATTTTATTTAACACCTCAGTCTATGGCTACAAAATTTACAGCAAGTACCTAATAACCTAACAAGTCTACTGTAGAATTTTCATGTCTATAGCTATCACAAATTACCCACAAATATTCCTATAAGTATTAATCTATCTAATATTAGTACTCTAGTTTTGAATTTATGATCTAATACTCGCCACAGCTAATTGCATTCTAACTGTACTAACAAGTACACAATTTACTATAATTTATCGAAGTTCAATTCAAAACTAAAATAAATAAACATTTCTTATTTACTGCAATTAAGAAAACCGAATTCTACTCCTGGGCCCAACACGCGCTGGCTCAGCCTCCAATAGTGCGACGCGCGTCAGCGCAGCGCGGCCCATGCGCTCTCCCGCCCGCACGTGCCAGCAGGCCTCCACGTGGCCCAACACCGGCGGCCCAACGTGGAATCATGCGTGCGCCTGGCGCAATCACAAATAAGCCCTCGATCTATTTGGTATTCAGAGCGAGCTCTAGGATACTATTTCACCAGTCTAAGATTTTACAGCTGCACCCTCCCCTTTTACATTCTTCACCGCGGTGAAGTCCCGGCAGTTGTGCGCGTGCTGGCGCGATGCCGCAGGCACCGGGCGACCACGCCGGAGCCACCCGAGCCTCCCAGACCTAGCTAAGGAGCCAATGAGTACCTCCACAGCAACGCACGACATCTAGAAGCGGTACGGCGAATAGGGGCGTCGTCCCGGATTCCCTCCCCGGTGGTGAGCTCTGACCTGCAATGGCGGATACGTTCCCATGAGCTACAACGCAAACGAAGCAAACCCAATAGCCAGCAAGCTCGAGGTACTACCCATGGAGGCCCTGGAGGTGATAGTCTTGCCGAAGAAGGCCCGAGTTGAGTTGGCCATGTGTGCACCAACGAGGCGACAGCGCCCGGTGATGGCACGGCCGTGGCGGTGGTGGCTAGCCTGCTGTAAAGCTATGACTGAGGTGCACATGGTGCTTAGGAGGGTATGGCTAAGCTAAGGGTGCACTGAATTGCTACAAGGTGCTCAGAGTGGCTAGCTTGCCGTCGGGGGCATTCGTCCGGTCTTAAGGACCTGATGGCACGGCATTAAGAAATTGGAGCACAGGACAGTGAGAACTGCACGTGGTGGGGTAGGCTGGATGATCGAATGCCTAGCGGAGTTGCGGGCAAGACCAATCGAAGTACGGTACTGTCACCACGACGAATTTGAAGAAGCCACCCCAACAGCCATGGAGACAGCGGAGGCAGGGGAGTCCTGGCGTGGCTTGGCTCGGAGCGGCTGCGGCTGTCAACACAACAAGACAACACGTACCACGATGAGGGACAGCGGGACATGCCCCAGGCTACTGTCCGCGCGGCCACAGCTGCAAGCCAACGAGACTTGGCACGACATCATAGCGGGCAGCGCCAGACAAAGGGGGCAGTGTGATGCGATGTGGAAGGGATGGCGGAGTAGGCTGTCGTCCTCCACTTGAGCAGCCAAGGGGAGTCAACGGAGCAGTGCCGGGCTTGGCCACTGGCGGCGTGTAGCGCGTGACCCGGTGCGCCTCCGGCCAAAGCAGGGTGGACATGGCGTGGCAGAGCATGGCTAGCATCCTAGGCGTAGCGCGTCAGCCGGTGAGGTGACCCACATGCCAGCGAGGGCAGCAAGCAGCCAAGGCAGTAGTGCAGGGCCTGCTCGTGTTGCATTCACGACGGCATGAAGATGTGGCCTGCGCTTCAGAGCATAGGGCGAGCCAGCCACGACGGCAAGTGAGCAGCGGCGGTGGTCGCAGCTAGCAGTGGAGGCAGGCGGCCTTGGCGCGCAGCGCAAGGGCCATGCGCGAGCACAGGCGCGATGGTGGAGCGCAGCTGACGCGACAGCGTGTGCGGCTAGAGCGGCGGTGCGTGCTGGCAAACTAGCAGCGTGCCAAGCCAAGCGGTGACCGCGCCCAGAGCTAAGTCCCATGCCGTGCACGCTTCTTAAAGCAGCTTGAAAACTTGTACACGATGCTCCAAAAGCCGAACCAACTATTCAATGCACAAGAGGGTACGTTGGGCTGTCGATCGAAGTCAAGATCTCGTACCACTTCCTAAGCCGATCGCCCAACAAATATCGCCAAAGGTGGCTTCGTCGACCCCTTTGTAAACCTACACGAAATGACGTCACTCCGAACGATTTCGCGTTGAATCCCCATTTTGACCTACGGAATGTACTAGTTAGTTATCCATGTCCTCGACCGCACATGTTTATCACCGTTCACAAAATGTTTGATAACATTTTTGTTTGACGACAATTCGATTAGAAAACCGAGCAATATTATGTGACGCGAAACGTACCCTTTGTTTCATGTTTCATATAAATGTTTCAAGGACTGAACATTGCTTTATAATTCCTGTTATACACATATACACATAAATGTGATGCTCATGCAATGTTTTAACAAAGTAGTACAACGTAACACCGAGGGTGTTACAATCTACTACCAGCAGGACCGTATCTTTGATCTAGAAAGGGAAGTTAGTAGCGGTTACAAGAACGACGGATAGGACGACAACAACAATGGTGCCGATTCACAGGAGGCACTCTGCAATGATCCATATTGCACTAGCCCTAATCACAAGAACAAGGGGCCTCCCCCATCATCCCCGCCATCACCACCAGCAACAATGGGAGGCTACGATGAAGAAGGTGCAACACAATTTGCTATGTGGCCACACTACTAGGATGACTTTATCTTATTCGCATGCCACATCTATGTGTTTATTGTTTGGTTCAATTACCTAAGGCATGTTAGATTTAGTCGAAGGAAACTCTGTACCCTAGTTCGGTATATGTTCTCACATGCCATTTCATATATTTTGTGTGTTGAATTATATAATGTCATACGTCGTTTGGTTTTATTTGCAGCACGTGTTCACATTTCAATATGTCCGTAATATTAAGCGGAATATTAAGACCATAAATAATGAAAACAACAACATAATAAAAAGTTCAATACTATGCCACATTAAACAACATAATAATACTAGAAGTATGTGCCGACAGTAGACATAGGGGGCAAATACACTTTTAAATCCTCAGTCTGAAATATACTGAGTAAGCAACTCATCATCCAAGTACCAGTCCTCTACCACAACCTTGTTGTTGTGGCTAGGCTCACCTACATTGCTCTGATCTGCCTATCGCCTGTAATAAGCAGCCTCTGCTTCATTTGTGGCCACTGCGGCCTGAGTGAAGAATGCGTCGTCATCCTCGTCCGCTGGTAAGCCCGCCTTTGCTAGACCGATGAGCTCGCTCAGTCTGCTAGTGTCTTCCTCAGCCCCCTCCGCCTACAACCCCGCCTCTGCTAGAGCGATGAGCTCACTCGGTCTGCCAGTATCATCCTCAGTCTCCTACGCTTGCAAGCCCACCTCTGCTAGAGCAATGAGCTTACTCAGTCTGCCAGTGTCGTCCTTATCCTCGTCCCCCTCATCAGACAACACAATCGGTAATTGAACGGCACAACCAACTCGTGATCTATGCTCATCTAACTTCTTCTCCTCATACCTTGCATGAGCCACCTCTGCGGTATGTTCCTCGTTGCGACCAATCCCTTCATGTATAAAATGCAACCAGTTAGCAACACGATTATATTACATTTAAAATCAGGCAACGAAAAAGGCTTTCAAGCACGCACTGGCACATAATGCAATAACATGCTTGTTCAAGACCTGCATCTGTACTCTTGTCTCCTCCCTTGCCTCATTCTTTGCCCTCTCTTCCTCTAACGTCATCCGTCTCTCCAATCCCCATTTGTTAAGCCCAACATCGATCGGGTTACAAATACCGCGTTGTCTAGCAAACTCACGCATCTTTTCTTTGTGATGTTTAACGAATAGGTTGACGTAGTTAGGTCCATATCTCCTCTTCCGTGCAATTACTTGCCTCTTCTTCAGTTCATCCAAGAACTTAGCTTGACCATCATAACATTTTCACCTGCATTTTCTAGTGCTTTGTTCAAATGAAAAATTATATCATATATGTCTTAGCAAAAGAAACAAAATACGATTTCATGTTTACCATAAAAATAACCAACCTCATCATACTCAACCATATGGCTACAATAATGGTCTATTCCAAGCTCTGAAGGGACTAGGTCATAGTTGGATTTAACACCACATTCACACATGACAGGAGGTGCTTTGTAAATTACCCTTTCTTTCTTTTTTTTTCTTAACCTTTCGCGGTTCTTCCGGCCATTGTTTCTTAGGACCATACAACCACTCCTTTAAATGACACTTCGCCATTGAAAACACCTAAATAAGAAGACATTAGTACATGAATACATATAGCTCAACATTTCAACACATACACTTTGCACTTCATGCTTGTTTGAACACATAAACTCCAACGTATTCTCAGGGTTTATCACGTCTCGATCTCCACAATCGCATAGAGGAGGTTCCTCAAGTCGTCTAACTGTGACTAGATGCTTTTCCTTAGCCGTCATTGGTGGAGGGTTAGGGGGGTGGAACCCACCGCTTGAAGTGCTCACGTGGATGTCTCTCTCTAAACCAATCGTCGAAAAGGATGCACCTAGGATCAAACTTGTCTGCACCATCGATCCACTGAAAGAAAAAACACCTCTCATGGTCCTACACAACGAGATTCCAACAAAATATTAGTAGCATACTTACACAAATTAAGAAAAAGGATAGTGAAAATAATTTCTTACATTAAAACGACTGCATGTGTAGAAGCAACACGCCGCTGTGTCCGGATATTTCGATTGAAAAACATAAGCCGGGAAACCACAGTCATAGTTAGGGACAGGGAGGTCAGGAGGGACGAGGACATCTTTGCTAGACGCGACGGGGTATAATTCTCGAGGACGACCTCGTTTTCGCCAAAATTCCTCCCGAAACATTTCTTGCATCTAACAAAATGGATGTAATTTAACAAACAAAAATCAAAACATCACAAATAAATATCAATGAGAATCATAACTACAATACAACCAATTCCGTTCTAAGAACCGAAAGCAATTAACATTAAACCCTAAACCTACGGTTTCCCATTTGATGCACAACAATGAACCCATAACATAACTACATGCACCTAGGTTTGCTAGTTTTTCCACGTCTTGGCATCATTCTACAGTTGTATAATACATATATTGAGAAATAGAATAAAACCTTAAGTAATGACGATTCTTAAGTTCAAAAATCTGACTAATATATACCGAATCGATGCAAAAAAACTAAGAGGGGAGTGATGATACCTTGCTCTCGAAGATCTACGGATCAAATCAAAGTTTCTAAGGTCCAATATGCCGATTCGTGAGGTAGGATGAAATGGGGAGAGAAAAAAAACCCGAGAGCAGAGAGAAAGAAGAGGAAGAACGCTCGGGCAGGAAGGTTGGGACGGGGTTAAAATAAAGGCTCGACGTCAGTCACCCTAGCGCCGAGCTCGATGCTAAAATCTACGGCGCCTGCCATGTCACCTTCCACGTCCGCTTCGAGAGCCCAGGATCTCGGCATCGAGACGCTGGCACCGAGACGTGTTAGCTCAGCGCCAGCATCGATGGCGCCGAGTTAAGTGTCCAGATTCTAAAATATTTCCTTTAAGGATCTATTTATAATTTTTTTTAAAAAAAAGGACTAAAAAGTAAAAAATTCGGTAGGACCCTAGGAGCGGAGTAAAAAATTCGGTAGGACCCTAGGAGCGGAGGACTCCGAATTGGATCCACTTCGTCGAGTATATAAGTACCGTAGGGCTAGAGCGCGAGCCTACCCATCGTATCGAACGCAACCAGCGGCATGGAGCTTATGGAGCTTCTGGAGGAGCTCGTGGAAGAGATCCTTCTCCGCGTACCGCCGGACGAGCCGGCGTATCTTATCCGCGCCAGCCTCGTGTGCAAGTCATGGTTCCGCATCCTCTCAGACCGCAGCTTCCTTCGCAGGTACCGCGTGTTCCACCGAACGCCGCCCTTGCTCGGCTAGCTCCACAACCTCTACTCTCGTCCTGGCCGGATCCCTCGGTTTGTCCAGACAACATCCACGGCCCCCCTCTTCTCCGAGCAGGTGCTTGGTAGCAGCTGCTGGTGGGCCATCGACTGCTGCCATGGCCGCGTGCTGATCCGTACCTTCAAGCCAGCTGACAGGCTAGTCGTTTGGGACCCTGTGACTGGTGATCAGCAGCACCTGAGCGTGCCTGCTTATCCGAGCAATTACCACCTCTATACTGCGGCAATCCTCTGTGCCGCCATGGATGCCTGCGACCACCTCAACTGCCATGGTGGCCCGTTCGTCGTGGTCTATGTGGGAGCTAGTGTTAACTACGACATAAGAGCGAGCGTGTACTCATCAGAGACCCACGTGTGGGGCGCGTCGACCTCTGTTCATGCCGATCGTCATCACTCCATTGACGACGGCACGCAAAGTTTTCTTGTTGGAGGGAGTGCTCTACTTCACCCTCTCGGGCGGCAAGAGCATCCTCAAATACGAGTTTGGCGGCCACCGCCTCTCCGTGATCGACACACCAGGAGTGTTTGGTAACATGGTCATGGCAAAGGCAGAGGACGGAGGGCTGGGGCTCATTACCGTGTTGGATAACTGCGTCTACTTCTGGATGCAGCAAGCTGCTGGCACTAATGACTCTCCTCGCACTAGATGGGCGCAACACAGGGTTATTAAGATCAACACACTTCCTCCCAAACATTATCGATCCTACGCACGTTCACGTGAAGTAATTGGCTTCGCGGATGACAATGATATCATTTTCATCAATAGGGATGAAGGAGTCTTCATGCTAGACCTTAATTAAGTCAATGCATGTGAGAAAGATAGGTGAAAGAGAGACATACCAAACCATATTACCTTACGTGAGCTTTTACACTCCAGGTACTTAGTCTTTGCCTCCTTTTTCTTTAACATGACCACACCCTTAGCTTGTACATGCATATTTCCATTAGTTTTGTGATCATCATAAATATAAACCCAGGGAGGGTTCTCCTATGTTAAACTTGTTTAACTTTAACGATTCATATCTAAAAATTTCCTTGAAAAATAGATTAAGACCATAAGATTTGGCATTATTAGATTATTATGAGAATGACTCTATAATATGCATTTATTTATATTTCAGACTTTATAGATATTTGCTAGTCAAGGTTAGAACAAATATAGCATATATATATATATATATATATATATATATATATATATATATATATATATATATATATATATATATATATATATATATATATATATATATATATATATATCGTAACTCAAAGTGGCTACAGAATAAGCTATTCAGTAGCCGGCTACAAAATAAGTTATTCTGTAGCCACTTCCATTTACTATAATTTTATATACTAATTTACCATAATGTCAATACATATTTACGATAGTTGGGTTACTATAACACATGGGGATATTTACCATAACGTTATATTAAACCACTTAGTAAGGAGTTACTATAATCTCGTAAATTAATATAGTAATTATCGTAACTCAAAGTGGCTACAGAATAAGTTATTCTGTAGCCAGCTACAGGATAGTAGTTCTCTATATATATATATATATATATATATATATATATATATATATATATATATATATATATATATATATATATATATATATATATAGGAAAACTAGGCTTATATTTGTGATCAGATTAACCCTATAAGTTCAACCCTTTGTTTCCTTTATGCATTGGTTGTAAGTCCCAGCATTGTTCCTTTCCAGATATTGCTAAGCACAGACCGTCGCCGCCATGAAGATGCAACGATGCATCATCGATCAACATGATCCTCTTAGCTATTGTTGTCTTCTTGATGATTATATAGTGCTTTTGTCTCAGATTGAGAGTTAAAAAGGAGTAGGTGGCCAATTACTATGTTTAACTTATAAGTTGTCGTGCCGCTGTGTCTATTGCTATGCTCCTGTTGCGTGGCAGCGGCATGGAGGCATCTCGGCGGCTTGTGGCCTGCATGGGTGCCATGGGTTGCTTCGGGTCGCCATGTCGGTGGGCGAATGGAATCTGGGTGAAAGCCCTTCTTGACTTTTTGCTCGGGCCGACGGCATTGGCACAACTTGTGTCATCTACCTCCTTGGAGGCATCATCAATGATTCCGTTGTGTTCTGCTAGTTGTAACAGTCCTTAGGACGAAAGCCCTTTGTTGCATGCTGCTTCGTGCAATGACGGTGACGTCTGTGGATATTACGCCCCTTCCTGAAGACGTCGTTGAAGCACTCCTTCCCCTATGCATCTCCTCAATCTTGTACCACCCTCACCGTATCTGCTCCTTGTTGTGCTTGTGTGCCTCATACACCTCTTCGCAGTGGCTTGCTGTAGTGTTTGGCTTTGCCGCAATTGCTTAGTTTACGTGGCGGGTGCTTTGTTGCTACCATTTCTCTCCTAGCAGGTGCTTGACCGACGTTGGACACTATGGTGGATGCTTTGCCATTGTTGTCACTTTGGTCCCCTCACTGGCTGATGCTTTTCTGCCAAGAGCGCATTGGCCCTCTCCTTGGCGGATGCTTTGCTGCTGTTACCGTTCGATGCTCGTCTGTCTTCTCTAGGTGGACGCTTTGCCACTGCGGTTTTGTCGCCTCTGTAGGCAACTGTTCTGATGTCTCTTATTCTCATAGGCACAAATTTATAAGATTTTTTTGGTGTGTTTAGGGCCATCGTTGCTTCTGTTTTCTTGTTGCTTTGCTTTGTTCCAGGTCGCTTATTACTGGCTTGGTGGTTTGTAATATGTCCTATGAGAGAGATCTCTTATCTATGTCTTGTAACTCTCTTTCTTTTAATGAAACACGTGCTAAGTCACATTGGCAAAAAACAATTTATTAACATCTTGTTCATCAGAGGTCAAGGTCAAAAAAACTATAGATTTCTCAAAGAACTGTGGTGCTAATGCAAGCTTGCTCTCTTTTATTGGGTCGCCCATGGGAATTTGATAATGATGCAACACGCGGACTTATATTATCATGGTTCGTAACTGCGGCTAATGATTAGTAGTCGATGTGTGGAACCTCAGTGGTTAACACTCAGGATACAAGAAGGTGTATCCCAGTTGGACTTGGAAGCCCTTGCTCAAGAGTGCTAGATCAAGGTTTACCGAAGGTGTGCTAGATCTGAATTTTGTAAAAATTGTGCTATTGTTCGGTCAATTATCAGAAGCTCGGAACTGAGAACTAACCAATGTTTCATGTGTTCAGTATTGCGGGCAGCAATGAGCGACCTGCCATGTGTTTATCTATTTGTAGCCTTGCATGCTTGAACTGAATAGATGAAATTGTAAAGAGGTTTCAGAGAAACGAGTTAGTCAAGCCCTTTTTTGGCTTGTATATGTGAAATTATAAAGGGGATTATAATTGTTGCCTCTCAGCTGACGCCTGACGGTGGAGTTGGACGGACAAGATGAATGAAATGGTTCCCGCTGCCACTATGTGCCAGTGTGGTCCCCAAACAATTGCGCAGAGTGCATGGACTGATGGATCAGCTGCATCCACCGTGTATCTAGATAGATCAATACGAGTCACTTGATTACTTCGAAGAAAGAGAAAGTGAGATGTGCTTGTGTCTTTAGTGTAACTGCGTAAGGCTATCGCGTGCACACAACACCGTCACCAACCCATCCAAAGTGCCAAACGCAGCATGCTCTTGTCCTGTCCTGCCGATCACGATGTGCGCGCGTCCAAATTTGGAAATGCTCGGTGTAGGGCGTCCCGTCGAAGCGCAGCCGTCCGGACACCTCCTCATTGGGCCTGCGGCCTCCTTAGTGGGCTTTTGGACGGGCGGCCCAGACACCCCAGCATCAGTTGTTCCCCACTCGCGGCGAGTTTCTGAATAGACATTTCCCCTCACCCGACCATGGTCGCGGACGCGTCCACCTCGTCGCGGAATCCTCCGCCGCGCCGCGCAGCGCCTCCACTGTGCCATCCGCCCGCCCGCCTTTCCCTAATTTTTTATAATTTAGCCTTTTTTGAAGAAAATTTACGTTTGGCCCCCCTGGAAGACTTAAACTCATCTTTGGACCCTGGTAACACGTCTCGGCGCCACAGTTCTTGACGCCGAGGTCGAAGACCAGATGATAACATAGCGTTGATGTGGCTCCGACATGGCATAGCTCGGCGCCATAATACATGACGCCGAACTCGGTGCCACAGATCTTGGCGCCGACCTGCACGCACCCGCGCGACGGAATGGGTGCGGGAGACACGGGCGCGAGATGGACTGCGGACTGCGGCTGCTGCATGCGCCCTCCTCCCTTGGGACGCATGGCTGGGTTTGCGGGGATAGCTCGGGGTTGCAGTAAATCCTGTGACACCTACCCAGCCTGAAAATATTATCTTCTTTACTCCTGGAATGGCTCCTACAACTGCAAATGCAGATTTGACCTCCCAGAACGAATCCAGATCAGGAGAAGATGTTTCACATGGAAGAGTGAGCTCTTCAGCTGATGGTAGGCCCTTATAAAAGGTTTTCCTGTGTCAGTGAAATCTGTTAATCGCCATTTAGATCCCCCGAGTTGTGCCCAGAACTGTGAAACTAGAACCAAATTTGTGGGATCTAAATTGGCCTGACTTGTTTAGATCGTAACTCCACTATTTTATGTTAATAGGTGGCGATGCATTTGAGATCTGGAAATTGTAGTACAGAAATGTTTGTATTTGATGTAAACATTTTTTTTTGTCCTTGCAGCTATCGGACAACTGGGTGCACAGCTTGGACCAGCACAACTGAACACTCAGCAACTTGAAGGTATTAGCTCAATGCTTGCCTGCTGTTTGTGCCATGTTTGCTTTTCATTTTGCTTTTAGAAATCACGGATTCTGTTGTTTCCTTAACTTTCAATCACATCCAGTCTTATTTTTAGTAAGAGCAGACGAACAAGACTGAAATCACTGAGATACGGGCTTAAGGCTGATCCTTGATGAAGTCCAATTTTAATCGAGAAGTAATCTGGGTTACTATCGCTATGTAAAAACACCATCAAATTTTCACTGTTAGTAAAAATTGAAGAATTTAATGAAACTAACTTGATATTATGTTATTGCATTTTTTATATAATTGTTCAAAGTTAGTAAAAAATGACTTTAATGTGAATAAAGCTAATATAAATTATATTTAAAACAGAGAGGGTAGATCATATTGGCATATTTAATTTCTCGGTGATACAACTGTCTTAGCCCTATTTTTCCCTGTACTGAGATGTAATCTACCAGTACTAGAGAAACAAATATACACAAATAAATAGGGGCTAGCTGATGTGACTCTTCAAGTAATTGAATGCGCTGCACCATCTGCTCCTCTGCATGCGCTGCACGGTCCCCAGCCACGCGTCCCAAGGGAGGGGCGCATGCAGCACAGTCCGCCTCGCGGCTGTGTCTCCCGCACCCATATTTCTTTAATGTAAGAGAAATATGCTCGTACCTTTACAAGCGTAGAATAGTACCACATGTTAGCTGTTCCACTGCTCTAGGCCAACCAGACAGAGAGAGAAACCACTCGCTAGCGTAAACAGGCATTCTCTTTCTCTCTCAAAACTCCAAACCAGTCCTACTAGTAGGAAGCTACTCCTCCGTAGCCCATAGCCCCTGTGCTGCCACGCTATCGCCTAGCCATACAGCTACTCGCTGTCACTGAGCCAGCGACGCAAGTGCGCAAAGTCGAGCGCGAGAACCCACGAAACCAACCGAGCTCCGCCCCTATTAAGGCCGGCAGGCAGAGGCGGGCTTGACTGGATGCGGTTATCCATGCTCAACGCCAAGATCTACGGTGCCGAGCTCGGTGCCATGTATTCTGGCGTCGAGGTACCGGCCACGTCAACGCCACCTAGGATTTCTACAGTGCACGGCCAGGCACCTCGTCGCCGAGACGTGTTACCTCGGTGCCAGGACTCATGGCGCCGACCCCCATTGTCCAAAGACGAGTTTAAGTCATCTAGGGGGCCAAACGTAAATTTTCTTCGAAAAAGGGCCAAATAGTAAAAAATACGACCGCCTTTCCTGCTCACTGTACGCCCCCACCACGGCATCTGCCTGCCACGCCGATCCACCATGCCGCTCCACTCTGCCCCGACCTTCGCTGATCGTCTCCACCGTCCCATCCTCCCGCCATGACTACCTGCATCGCGCGGCCCGCCTTAACAGGGATTGCGATGGTTGTCTGTCACCCTAACCCTAGCGGTGCAGGTATGATGCCGGTTGCCTGCCTTCCCACCCGCTCCTCCTTCTCCACCGCGACCAAACGCCGGTTCCGAGTGATGCATACAAGATCAGGCGAGGATGTGTCGCCAGTCAGGGGCGACTCGTTCAACAGCGCCGATGAGGAGGCATGAGGCAGATGCTGGGCAGGGACGTGGTCGCGGGTGTCTGGCAGTGAGGAAGGTCCCCAACAGCAGGGCATGAGGGGGGTCTGACAGTGAGCAAGGTCCCCAACAGCAAGGCAGGACAATCATCTTCGAGCAAAGGACGAAGCAACATCTCTGTGAAGAAATCTCCAATGAAGAAGGTTCCGAACCAGGAAGGTATGGCATTGAATATGTAGCTCCTGGGTACCTAAAGCATCTCATATGCACATTTTTAGAATTCATAAATGCAATACACAAGATGATAGTGTGTTCAATGTATGTTGGTGGTGCTTGCTAGGCAGTAGATGCATATGTCCAATGACTACAGATATTGAAGGAATGTAATTAAAACCTTGAGATCAGACAAGTCATTATTCTTTACTGCATCTCCAATGGGGCTAGTGTTGGATAGCAACTTTGAAGATGTATGCTGATTCCTGCTAGGGTTAGTGTTGGATAAAAACTTTGAACATGTTTCATTGTGCTGTCCTGCATTGTTTCACCATGATATGTCGAGTGTTTCATGTCTTCTTCATATATTTTTTGCAACAATCAGCTATAGGGCGTCTATATATTGGCATGTTTCATTTTTTAAATGTGATGTGTTATTGGCGTATCTATGTTGTCCACCTATGTGTTGGAACATGTAGCAATGTGTGTCTACTTTTTTTATGCGTTATTATGAACTGTGTACCCCCAATTTTTGGATTTGATTTTAATATATTTTTCTTTGTCTTTTTTACGCAGGAATTAATGCTCCCAAAACCAAAGGCAAAGGCAATGGATACCCCTTCATAACAAGATTTTCAGTTCACAGGATCCGTGACCATGAGTTCAGTCAAGATCAGATAGGGTGGATTGAAGAGGCTGGTTTTGGTGCTTTACTTGCCATGTCTGAGTTTTCCATCCATGTGAAGCTCGTTGCATGGACCATGAAGCACATTGATGTTGATTTGAGAGAGTTTAGACTCAAACATAAAGTCATTGTATTTGACAAGCAGCTTGTTTGCAACATTCTTGGTGTACCCTAGCGGAGAAGAGTCTGTTAAGCTTACTTCCACCGCCGATCATATGAAACATTCTAGAAGATTCGGGAGCCTTTTATGGATGGATTCAGAGGAAAGTGGCCCAAGTGCATGGAGGTGTTGACTAAACCTAAGGACAAAGACTCTTTTATGAGGGCATTCATGTTGCTTGTCTTGGGGTTTGTACTCTGCTCAGGAACAGATAATGCAACCACCCTACGGTACTTATACAACTTACAAGATGTCTCTAAAATCAAATCATTTGACTAGGCTAGGCACATCCTTGATGAGTTGATGAATCAAGTCCAAAAGTACCAGACCCAAGATCCTAAAGCTGAAGGTGCTGCCGCAAGCCCCTACCTTCTGTTTTGGCGGTATGTTCATTTTCCCTTTTGTCTTATATTCTTTTCTATAGTCCCATTGTAATAACTTTGCTAATCTGTTTCATTGGTACCACCTCATGTGTTGGCAATAGCTATCTATATGTTTCAGTACATATGTTTTTATATACTTCAGCGCTGATTTTCTACTATTTCATTGGTACTACCTCATGTGTTTGCAGTAACTATCTATATTTATTTCAATACATATGTTGCCATATACTTCAGCCTTGATTTTCTACTGCTTCATTGGTACTACCTCATGTGTTGTAGTAGCTATATATATAATATATATATATATTATATATATTATAATATATATATATATAATATATATATATATATATTTCAGTACATATGTTTCCATATACTTCAGCCCTGATTTATACTATTTCATTGCTACTACCTCATGTGTTGCAGTAGCTATCTATGTATGTTTCAGTACATGTGCTTCTATATACTTTAGCCCTGATTTTCTACTATTTCATTGCTACTACCTCATGTGTTGCAGTAGCTATCTATACATGTTTCATTACATGTGCTTCCATATACTCAGCCCCGATTTCCTAAATGTTGGGCCTTCATGTTTTTTTGGTTGTATGTAGATTGCGTACATGAACCACCTTGACATACCTGCTGACCAGGCTACTCATAAGATCAATTATTCTGTCCCACGCATTTGCCATCTTACCAACAACAACTTTAAATTCGTTGAAAGTGTTGACAGGAGTAGGCTACAACTTAATGCATATGGGCAGCAACCTGTGAGTTTGATGCTTTTTTATCTTCATTCATTTTTGGTCATTTCTTTTAGTCATTATGTTATTTCTTGACATAATATATCTTCATTCATTGTTAGTTCCGAATGACCAGCCCCTACCCTACCCCGGTGCCCATGACTGGTTACATTCCACCCCCACCGCCAAAGCCTGAAGAAGAGGCCATGGGGCCACCCCCGCCGCCAATGCGTGAAAAAGAAGAAGCGCCCGTGCAGCCAAGTCTTAAGGACCAGCTAGATTGCCTAGACACTTCCAACCGCCGTCCAGTTGATACTCCTACGGTTGCCATTGAGGTGATTTTGTCAAAACCCTCTCATAATTTTCATACATGTTGCACAATGTGCATTCATATGTTGCAGCGTAATTTCCCCCATGTTTCATTTACTCCACTTCATATGTTGCAGTGTCATTTCCTACATGTGTCAGTGACCCTATTTTATATTGTGCAAATAGATATATGTTTGCAATTTCCTATGTTTGACATTGCATATATTATTTTATTGCAATCCCTTCCTTAAGAATACCAAGTTCTATTGGCTCAGCATAATTCTTTGGTGGAGAACAATTTTGATGAGCCTGTGCAGGCAATGAAAGAGCAAGGAAAGGTGATCATGGCAAAGTGTGGTGCTGAGTTGCCTTCTAAGTTGATCCATCTGAACAAACGTCTGAATGATGTTGTTGATTTGGCAAGTAAGATGAGTCGGCTGAAGAAACCTTCCAATGATAATACTAACGTGCATCCTACACTAGATCCAATAGCTTCACCTGCTGAGTCACCCAAAAAAACATCCAGCCCACTAGAGAGTGTAGGACATGCAAGTACTTCTAGTGCACCAATCCCACCAGAGGACAGAATAGATGAATCAACTCCTTCCGCTCCACCAATCCGACCAGAGGAGAGTACAAAAGGTCCAATTCCTTTCCCTCCACCAATCCCACCAGAGGAGAGTACAAAAGGTCCAGTTCCTTCCTCTGCACCAATCCCACCAGAGGAGAGTACAAAAGGTTCAATTGCTTCCCCTCCACCAATCCCACCAGAGGAGAGTAAAAGAGGTCCAGTTCCTTGCAAGCCATCAGTCCCTTCATATGTACATGATATCCCTTTATTTGACCTATTCAAACTTGATGAACCAGAGTTCGAAGATATCTGTGGAGAAAGATCCAGAAGCCCTATGCCTACTGGTAAACAATATGATTTTTTCATCCATCTCATTTTATGTGTTCAAATGCGGCTTCTTTGTTTAACACATCTTTTTTCCCTTTTTGTCTTATATTCTTTTGTAGCCCCATTGCAATAACTTTGCTAATCTATTTCATTGGCACCGCCTCATGTGTTACGGTAGTTATCTATATATATTTTAGTACTTATGTTTCCATATACTTCAGCCCTGATTTTCTAGTGTTTCATTGGTACTACCTTATGTGTTGCAGCAGCTATCCATATATGTTTCAGTACATATGTTTCCATATACTTCAGCCCTGATTTTCTACTATTTCATTTATATCTCATGTGTTGCAGTAGCTATCTATATATATTTAAGTACATATGTTTCCATATACTTCAGCC